>NC_044906.1:40388737-40611510 GCF_001633185.2 Quercus lobata | reverse complement strand
ATTTAGCTGATGTGGGCATATTCATCTGGACAATTGTTTATTTGAATTTCATGTCAACATTTCAGTCACCTGAATTGCATGTGACTAATTATGTTAGCTTAATTTAAAAGGATTTAGACAGAAGGATGAAATCGAAACAATGCTGAAATTGAAATAATGATATTGGTGCAATTGGAAGGGTAGGGGAAAATGGAAGAATTCTCTAATGTTGAACTGTCAAAATTTTACCTTGTAAATGTTTTCAATTCTGTTTCGGTTTAGGGATATTTGTGTAGAAAATTATGATAATATTGTGTGTGTGTATATATATATGTATGTAGGTTTTTTGGTATATGTATCTGGTCTTGGAGGCTTTAGTTTATTTGTACAAATATGTAAGGTGTTAAATCATGGTGTTACTTTGGGTGGTGTGGGGGCTGTTTTGACGTGGTAGTAATTGTAGTGTTGGCATCATTTGAGGTAGAGATGGTATTGTGGATTGTGGTTTGGTACCACTAGTAAAGGAGTTGGAGTTAAAACAATCTTCCAAGTTTAGTAAAACCTGTGTAAGGTCTTTGTGGCACTGTGTCTCCTCTTTCATAATGACTTCTGCTTAGTCCCTATTTTATGTATTTTAATTGCTTATGAAATAATTGTATTTGACTGTTCAGTTTAAATAAGACCCTATTCTGTTTATCCTGTTAGTAGTGGTTTTATTAGTCTTCACCTTAATGCACTTTTTTAATCAGATCAGATCAAGATTGTCCTAAAAGTTGGGAGAAATTTTGCATTGTTCAAATGACATTAGTCATGAATTACAATTTATATTCTGTAGCTCTTTACTTATTTGATATTTTCCAACTTATAGTTTCTCAAGCGGAGGTGAAGATGGTTATGTACGGTTACATCACTTTGATCCGGATTACTTCAACATCAAGATTTAGATTTTCAGCATATTGATACTTTAGCCTTGAGCTTCAGAGATTTCTTGAAATTAACTTGTATTTTCTTTTTTCAGTAGTTAGTTTTTTCTAGTTGTGATGAAACAACGTTTTGTATTTGCTTGCTGGGACACAGTTTTGTATAAGATACTAGAATTTTGTTTACGATGATTACGATTACTTTCAAAGTCTCTCTTTGCAGAACACTAAAGTTCTATTTTAGAATTTCCATTTAGTAGCATTTTAGATTTTTTTTCCTTTAAAGAAAAAGAGAAGCATATATGAAGCTTTTTACTATACTTAACTAATAAAAGAAACATATTTTCATCAGCACAAGTATTCTTATATAATAATGTGTTAATTCTATTGGTCAATATTGTTATATTATTTTGGCATTACTGCGATATATAGATTTATTCATAAACCTTCATAGATATTTATATTTATATTTATCCAGTCAGTAGAGTGGTCGTAAAGAATTATATGTATTTGTCTACACCCACCAATACAAATTACCCCTTGACTCTTCTTCACTAAGTACCACACTGGATTCAATAGTTGACAACACAGATCATTCAAGGTGGCAGTCACAAACCAACCCGTATCTATGGCTTTGAATGGAATTACATATTGGATTCAAGGCCTCAAAATTCCACACTACAAAGGTGAGAGAATGGTGATTACCTTGATGAGAGTCAAGCTTGGTTACGAGTTGGCGCCTCAAAGCTTCCTTCTTTCTCTCTCTTGATTTATTTAAAATATATAAAAATCTTAGTACTGTACAAGCGTTTTAATGTTAAAAGACTTCACTCTTTTTGTTGGGATGAGCTTTTTTTTTCGTACATAAATTTTTTACTTTTTTTTTTTTTTAAAGACTGTTGATTGGATTTTTTTATTATTTCTGCATCCGGTAATCGATTTCCAAACCTTTATAATAAAAACTCTTTTAAACAACAGGTAGTAAAAGCCGCTCTAAGCAGGATCTAAAGACGTTCAATTAGTGATCTCTTAACATTTAGTTGTTTATAATATAACCCTTTTAACCAAAAAAAAAAAAAAAAAATTAGTGATCTCTCTTTTATTTTAGTATGGTTTTCTTTTCTCTTTTGAGTCAGGTTCTTAAGACAAGATAGAAAATTGAGTTTTTTGAATCTCTCTCCTATAGCCTATTAAGTAAAGTAAGTTGGTCCGAGCGGTTCAAGTGAAAGTTTATTAGACTAGTCCCACTGTAGATGGTGAGGAAACTGACTGGATCATCTAACTGATTTTGATTTTGATATAAAAAATAATAATTAAAAAAAAAAACCTAATATGATAAAAATGATTTAATCTTGCAAACAAATGTTTCAAAATATTTAGGATAACCATGTTGTGGGTCTCAAAGCTCCTATTTAGTGACACTAGTCCAATTATTCTTTGCCATGAATATCATGCATGAGATCCCCTGCACAACGCATGGTACTTCTTAATTTTTCTCTCTTTGTACCATGTTGGCACAAAAGAAATATTCATCATTCTCTCAATAATCTCACTGTTGTTGGATCTAGTTTCAATATAGAGATACTTCCAAATGTGAATAGTAACTGCACAATAATGAACAATAACTGTTAAAACTAACCTTCTCATACGTCCAAAATACTACAGACTTTACAGTAACTTCAATAGTTGTTGCTATAATAAAAAGTCTTCAATAATTTATGATACTGGTACTATGGACGAAAAGTAGATTCCAGTTAAATTAACTAGTAAAATTCTTATCGTCAAATAAGGGACTTGAGTTCAAATCTCATTTACACCAAGAAGAAACCAAATAAAACCTATAATTATAGTGAGCATACTTTTCATTTTGAGAAGACACATTTTACAACCATAGTATTATTTAGCCTGCGTCCTTGTCCATCTATTTAGTATTGGTAGGTCAACATTAGTATGTAAAGAGAGTTTAAGTTCATAGCATATGATAAATCCGTGCTTGTATCTTTCCGTATAAGAAGTGGTAAAGAAAGGTATTGTGATTTATGACTTGAGTTATACTCCTGAACCAATAGATATTGTCCTTCTAAGGTATTCTATTTGTAATTTCCTTTTTATTAACATTGGTAGATGAAACTCATGTTACTGCTAGCAGAAGTATAACCCCCATCAAGAACAAGATTGTGTCCTGTTATGTACTCAGCATTTTCACTAGCCAGGTAAAGCACAGCATGAGCCACATCTTCTGTACTTCCACATCTCCCAGGCAATAAACTCGCTCTCTCACCAATAATCTTACTAATTTCTTCGAGGTTCACATCCATTCTCCCCAAGAACTTCCTGTATGCACTTACAAGCATCTCCGAAGGGACCCCATGTGGCGAAACACAATTCACTCTAATTCCATGCACCCCCAACTCACAAGCAGCACTTCTCATCATTCCAAGGATTGCCTCTTTTGACAATGTGTAGGCATGTCCTCCTAGGCCTCCCATAAGAGCTGCTGAGCTTGATGTGCAAATGATACACCCTCCTTTTCGGCCGCCTTTGATCATGGCTTGTGCAGCATATTTCATTCCATGTAAATTTCCATACACATTAATTGAGACTAGGTACTTCACTTGGTCCATGTCAAGGTTTGTGATGCTCCCACCAGCGTCACCAATGCCTGCATTGTTGAACATGATGTCTAGTCCGCCTTTCCAAGTCAGTGCTAGCTTGATAGCTGATTCCACATCGGCTTCCTTTGAAACGTCACAGTGGATGTAGCGGCCTCCAATTGAATCGGCTAGATTAGCCCCCAATTCATCAAGTAAATCAGCAATTACAACATAGGCCCCATTTTGTGCAAACAGTTTTGCTGTGGCAGCTCCAATCCCTCTTGCACCACCAGTTATAACTGCAACTTTGCCCATCAACCTAAAAGAAATTAAGCATTGAAAGGACTACGTAAGTTAGCAATTACACTCAATTTTGATGGACTAACAATTTTGTTGCTTAAATTACATGAGAGAGAGAGAGAGAGAGAGAGAGAGGGTCATAGTTAGATGTGTTGCATAACAATCGGCCTCCTCAAAAATCCTAGAAAAGAAGTCATTGCCTGAACCGCTTCTAGAATAATTCACTGATGAGCCTAAGATGTACTTAATAGAACACCCCTTCTTATTTTTTCGATTAGTAATACAGCACAACAGTAATGTAAATCTTTCTGAAAAAAAAAAAAAAAAACCGACTCTGCTTTAAGACATTCAACTAGCTACAATTCCTTGCCTTCTGTGATAAAATTCATTTGTACAGTGTATCAAATATTAAGACCATTAACTGATTTGTTTCTTAGCTTGATGACGAAGAGCAAAAATTATGAAATGGATACTATAGGTTCAAGATTCAAATCCTATCGGATCTAAGAAAAACCATTAACTGCTTAATTTCCAAAATTCCTTGCCAAATCAATTCCCTTTTTGAGGAAATTTGGCTCATTTCTCCAAACTAGGCAGAATTATCTCCAATATATGTATGGACTTCTTTCTCAAAAAAATAAAAAAAAGACTTATTGACTTGATTTCTAATCTTTTGGCCATTGCAACGATCAGCGGGACTGACCTCTTTGTGGATAAGCTCTGAATTTCATCATGCATTCGAGTATCTGTCTCCATTTTGATTCCTAGAATGTTTGTCAGCAATTGGGTGGTACTATTTAAGGGAAACTCATACTAAATTTATATTTGCTGATTTAGGTATACCCTAAATATCATAATAATATTAATTCACTGGTGCGCTTTATAAGGTTGATTTTTTTTACTCCTGCACACTCTTTTCATTCTATACAACTACTTCCTAACCATAGTTAAGCTGTCAGGCCATCCATCAGTAGATGTTCTTTATTTTATTTTATATTTTAGTAATGTCTTATCTAAATCTCAACAAGCTACTGCCTTCTGAGTTTGTGCGGTCATATCAATTAAAAGGAAAAAAAAACATATTTTTTTAGTTTTTCTTGATACACATGAGAAAGTTTGGTCGAGAACTTACGAAGTATAATATCTTTGACTTAAAAAAAACTTCCATAATACAATTATGTTGCCACATTATGGTTATCAAAATTTTGTGTGTATGAATTGATTAGAATCAGAGATAGGCCTTTTATTGAAACTCCCCAAAATTTTTTAAAAAGCTTTTAGAACTGTTCCTTTTAATAATGGTAGTGATTTGTAATGTGGAAGATCTTGGGTTGCTTCTCTATTATCAAAGTCTTGAGATTTCAAGCATTAGCTTCTTCTTTCTTTCTTTTTTGTGTGTGGGTGCGCATGCAAAAGATAAGGGACCAAATAAGCACTACAAAAAAATGGGGCTATCCCAGCGTTTTCAAAACCACTGGGATAGCCCTAGAAAGCACTGGAATAGGGTCAAAATTCCTATTCCGGCACTTCAAACCGCCGCGTTTGGACTGTTGGTATAGAGTCGTCGGACCTGTACTAGCGCTTTCAAAAGCACCGAGAAAGGGCATGCCCTATACCAGCTCTTTTGAAAGCGCTGGTATAGCCCTTTTAAATTATATTCATTCAAGACCTATACCAGCGCTTTTGAAAGCACTGGAATAGGTACTGCCTATGCCAGCGCTTTCAAAAGCGCTGGTATAGGTGTTGAATGAATATAATTTAAAAAACCTATACCAACACTTTTGAAGGCGATGGCATAGGCTGTACCTATTCCAGCATTCTCAAAAGCGCTGGTATAGGGGTCCGTTTGGATACAGCTGAAAACTGAAAATTACTGTAGCAAAATGTGAATATAAGGGTCGCGTTTTACTGTAGCTCAGCTGAAAACACCCTTTTTTTTTTCTCTCTCTCTCTTTGCTATTCACTCCTCACCCACCAGAGAAGAGAGTTCCGTGCCTACCAGAGAAATCGATGAGGTTTGACGTCGGCGAAGAGCTCAGAAGAGAAATCCACGAGGAACGTCACCCAGTCCGACGCCGGCAAAGACAACCCAGTCCTTTCATAAACCCATTTCACCCTCTTCCCCTATTTCACTCCTCTCCCACCCATGACAGTGCTCCTTGAAACTTGAAGTTGAATTAGCCTGAGCTGAAAAACCAGAAGCACAAACGAATCCCACTTCCCTAAGGTGAGTGTTCTCAAATTTTTTTTCACTATTTTCTATCCTGTCTTGTTCGAATTTCAATTCTTGTTAATGGGTTTCTTTTCATTTGCTGGAATTTACTTCATTTGATTTGATAGAGTGCAAGTTTAGTCCTCTCTATTCATTTGCTGGAATTTCACTTCTTGTTAATGGGTTCATTTGATTTCTTTTTACAAAGTTTTGATCTTGTTAATGGGTTAATTGGTTTCTTTTAAATCATATTCTTTCTCCTATATATACTGAAGCCATTACAGATTTTGTGGTCATAACTAAAAAAAGATTTTATTATGGGTTCATGTTTATGATTACAATGTCTTGAAGGCATCATTGGCCATACAGGCTAGTTTTTAACTTTTTGAATGAGTGGTAGTATGGTTTTGACAATAAAGAGTAATATCATGGTGTCAACCATGTTTAATTTCTAAAATATATTAGCAGATCTGCTAAATATATTGGGAGCTGTGTTTAGAAAAATCTAACAGCATTGATCAAGGTTTAGTTGAGTTGGTTAGAAAAACCTATTGGCATTTGATTTACTTTTCATTGGAAGTGTTACATGAATGAAGATGATGAAGCGGAGTGGAATTTTATGTTCAGTAAACCTTTTGGTACCTCCCACAGGCAGAAAATTTGGAGTTTTATTTTATTTTATTATTTTTTTTTTTTGCAGCAAAAATTGATAATCAAGAAGAGAGGATTGATAGTTTCATGGATATTTTAAGGACGATTGTATATGTAAATGTATATAATTTTGAGTGTATGTATCTTCTTTTCTCTTTCAGCAAGAAAGTTCACTAATATGCTCATTTTCAATTACATTTATTTAGTATAAACACTAACCATTGCTCTGTGGGAATCAAATTTGCAAATTGAATTTTGATGCTAAACAATTTGGTGAAGTAATGAATCTTCATTCCTATTCAGATTCCATTCTACCATTCAATTACCTATCTTATGCTGAACAATTGCAGGTACCCATCTAAACTCAGCATTGGTTATTTTAGGAATTCTTCTGCTTGTGTATCTCTAGTGTGTGTGGTTTAGGAAATGTGGAGATTACTGAATCTTGTAGTTGGAATTGCTTGTGAACAAAAAAGAAAAGAAACATGTTTTGTTTAGGATTAAGTGTTGTTAAGCCAACTTATAAAGTTATCTGCCATTTATTTCAATAAGAAATGTTTCTTGGCAAGGGAAACATATAGAAGTAAAAGTTGAGTTTCACACTTTTTGAACTGAATATAGTATTTTGCCCAATCCCCCAATTGTGCACATATAATGTCAAATCATTAATTTTAATTGGGGTCTGCAATTCTACTATGGCAATTTGAATATGAAGGGCAATCTTGATATAATGATAAAATATTTGAATCAGATTTTTAATATTTCCAAATTCAGTTATGAGTCATGACTATAACATTGTGCATGGTAGAGCTAACATGCAACCATGGTTCAGCTTCAAATGAAGTGTGTTCATAATTGAGCTAATTAGAACCGACCTCTTTCTTGTTACATACATTCGAAGGCCACAGTTTTGTTAGATGCATAATATTTCAGACCACATACTGCTAGGACCAGAGAGTATTAAGAAGTAAGAAGTAAGAAGTAAGAAGTAAGAATTACCTTTATGAGAGCAGTGTAAGTTAATGTTTGTGGATAAAACCCATCACGTACCATCATAGAAACCAGTGCACATGTAGATTTGAAGCATCTTGAAATAGTACAACAATCAATCATTATGTTATCAGTTGCAGCATTTGGGGGGATACCACATGACTTCATATTTTTCTACTGCCATCTAACTCTGCATGTCAACTATAAATAATACAGATAAACATTTGATAAATTACACCAATGCAGTATGTAATAGCAACTAAAATTATTAATAAATGTATATCTAGCACTACAAGAGTACAAGTACCATAATGTTTTGTGTATGTCAATGCATTCTCAATGATACCAGTACCATAATATTTGGCAGTAGCTTGTGCATGTCTGGGCAGCTCTGATGCACGAGCTACTGCACTGGGTGGCATGTTGTGTTGCACCAGTGTGGCAGCTGATGCTACATCACCTGGTGCACTAGCTTCTACTATGAGGCAAGCTGAGCTGCATTGGTGTAGCAGCTGGTGATGCACTCTCTAGCTTTTTACATTATTTGCATTTTGTTTCTATAAATCTAGTTACACCAACATGTCTACATATAAACTCTTGAGTCACATGTGGGGAGATAGTTTCTATAGTTTCAAGTCTTAAATATATATACCTCTTGCACTATAGTTTAAAGAAGATTTTGTTTTCAAATGTGTAGAGATCAGTAACTTTATTGGTGTTTCATAGGTCATTACTGTGTAAACGTGCTCAACTTATGATAATTATCTAATGTGTAATTCTTGGCGGTCTTGTACACTTGTTTACGTGATGGTGTAGAGTGAGTTTGGTGTACTGTTCACTATTCCAAGCCAACGTAATATCTACTGCCAAGAACTACGAATGTCAGAAACAAGTAACTATCTTTCCAGTTTTGATGGCCATTTTTGTGACGTTGAGAACTGCAAAATTAGGACGTCCCTGAAACTTCATACATTTGGTAGGAGGTTTTATAGTTGTCTCTATTAGTCACCAATAAGCACCATATCCAAGTATTGGCAAAATATTTGTGTTATACGTTAAAGAACCAATTCATTGTATTCTTGTTTATGTGTTGTATTGTATTGTGTAGGATGATAACCGTGCATGCAAGTTCTTCAAATGGTTAGATACCAGCATTTGTTGTACGCATGGCGCAGCAATTGCACCTATAGTTATTACCAAATTCAAACAATTGGAGCATGCGGTGGAAGTTGCTAGTGAAGAGTTGAAGCAAGCATACGCCCTGACAGCTGCAGCATTAGAAAGGGAACGAGTTGCAAAACGAAAGTTTAAAAGAGCCAAGGCTGCACGCATGATCTCTAAAGAGAAAGCAAAGAAATTGACAGTAGCTCTAGTAATCTTGGGGGTCATGTTTCTAGTATTGCTTATCTTGTCTACTAGGTTTGGGGAAGTCAAAATCAGGCAGATGTGTCTGCCATAATGGGATGTGTATCTATGTAATAACTGCAAGTTGTATTATTACATTTGTTTTGTATGTTAATCGTACTATTGCAAGTCAGTTTATGATATGTATGTAGTTGTACTTTTTAAAACAATGTGGAGACGTTTGATGGAAATAATGTTATTGCTAAGTTTAAAGAAGATTGTAAATTCTGTTGTTGTATATGTGTGTCTATATATATATATACACAATTTTCCAGCCATTGATAGATTGGGTTCTTGGTGTCTTAAAAAAAATTGAGAGCAGATTTTGTGTTTTTTTTTTTTTTTTTTTTGTATAAATTCCTCGTAGTTTACTGTTGCAATCTTAAAATCCATTGACTTTACTTTAATATTCAGATTAGATTGGACTCTATTCAGAAGTCCCTTGTAACCAAGAAATCTACTGTTACAATACTGATGAGTTTCACGTGTAACGATATATACAATTTCATAAATCAAAGGCTTTACAATCAAGTTTTGTGAGCTATTAGTTCTGCTTGACAACAAAAAAAGAACCATAATACAAAATGGTATTACATTGAAGTTTGTGAACCATCAGTTATGGTCCATACATATCGATGCTGTGATATAGTTCCGAACCTCTTTCATCTCATCTGAATCCAAGTAAGAGACAACATCTGCCACTCCATCGTAATGACCTCCCTCACTACCTCCATATGTGCCTCATGCAGAACGCGAATGTGGAACGTCATTGTGATCATGTGCTCTAATAAAGTTGTGAAGAACCATTGTAGCAACAATGATGTAATTTTGAGTGCGTATATGGAAGCTTGACATACATCTCAAAATTTTCCATCCATTCTTCCAAACTCCAAAAGTTCGTTCTATGACCGAATGAAGTGAGGAATGGAGATAATTAAATCTCTCCTCTAGACGATGCAGCTGTGATCCTCTTTGAAAATCGGGGATGTGGTACCACTCCCCCTTATATGGTGCAAGGAACCCTGTCTTCATCGGGTACCCTGAATCAACAAGATAATATTTTCCTGCAAACGAACACGTTTATTATATTAGCATTTTCACTACGTAATACATATTTTAATACTGTAATTAAACTGCATATTTACAAACCAAGTGGAGGTTTTGGGAAGTTGTCACTCTCATTATTAAGGCAATTTTAAAAAATCCTGGTGTTGTGTGCTGACCCTTCCCATCCCACACACGCGAATGTGAATTTCATGTCAAAATCACATGTGCACATGCAGTTTACTGTTGTGGCCCCTTTCCTTCCTCTATATGGGTGTTGCTCCTCTTCTGGTAAGACCAAGGAGTCGTGAACCCCATCAATCACACCAATGCAACCCTAACAATTGCCATAAAAATGCTATGTGAAAATGAAATACGTGGTATGACTATAAAGATAACAGAAATACAATCAAGTCAAGATACCAAATTCACAAAGTACCTTGAAATGTGGCCAATATTGATCTGACCCCTGAATATGTGATGGCACGGTACGAAATGTAGGATCAACAGGCTTGATAATGTCTGGTGCCATAACCGTGGCTAATAAGGTAATTACCGTGGCCACATGTCGATGCACTGTCTCATCGGAATGTTGAAATCTATCCTGCATCATTCTGTTACCCATGTCATTACCAAGTACCACCAATGCCATTGCCACTGGCTCCTCCAAGCAAACTCTTTTGGTACCGTCATATCCATACCGAGTGCGCAATGTATTACACAATTGTTGAAACATATGGCTTGACATTCTAAACACATTGTGACATTTCTTCTCATTTCCATTTAATGTATACTGTACCCATTCATACCTTGTTTGTATATTCATATGCATTGGTACTTTGGTCATATAGGTCTCTATGTAAGCTACGACACTTGTACACCCAACTATATATGCTGTAAGTACAATGTCCTCGCTAATCTCAAAGTCTGCGTCCCTGTATATGTTACCAACTTTAATTGCATGTACAAAATCTGGAGTGATACTATAATATGTAGGCTAAAAACAAGTTATTAGTATAGAAACTTACTGGTGCTGGGAATCAAATGAGTCGTTTAGCAAATCCATCCTTTTGAATACCTTGAGACTTCTTTCTTTTTATGTATGTGGAAAACCAATACACACATATTCAGCAGTCACCTAGAGAATATAGTCCATACCACAACAATATCTAATATAGACACTGACATTACAGACACTGACACTACACAGGTACAACTACTTCATTTCGGTAACAAATAAAAGAAGAAAATATTAGCAATAGAATAAATCAATGGCTACATGTGATCCTAATTAATTATCAGCATACCCCTATAATTAATCAACTGTAAGACTCATTATCATTAATCAATGGCTACATGTGATCTTAAAACACACGTACCATTGTATACCATAATTTTTTTTAAAAAAAAAAAAGCAATTAATGACAACCCTTGTTCACCTCCACAAAGTTTAAAACTACTGCTATAAAAGATCTACATGCAATTCATCATCTAGTGGCATTTGGTACTGTTCAAAGGCTGTGTGAACAGTACCCGTGAACAATACCAGAGAAGATCTAGTGTGCTTTTGTACCCAAAAAGAAAAAAAAAAAAAAAAAAAAAAAAAAATTGGGTTGGCTGATCCTTTTCTACACATGTTTAGAAGAAAGAAGCACCAACTTGACATGATTTCATACAGACATTGACACTACACAGGTACAGCTACTTCATTTCGGTAACAAATAAAAGAAGAAAATATTAGCAATAGAATAAATCAATGGCTACATGTGATCCTAATTAATTATCAGCATACCCCTATAATTAATCAACTGTAAGACTCGTTATCATTAATCAATCGCTACATGTGATCTTAAAACACACGTACCATTGTATACCATAAAAAAAAAATTAAAAAAAAAAAAGCAACTAATGACAACCCTTGTTCACCTCCACAACATTTAAAACTACTGCTATAAAAGATCTACATGCAATTCCTTAAAAAAAAAAATGAAGAAAAAAAATTAAAAGAAATGCATGAAAATGAAACCCATCATCTAGTGGCATCTGGTACTGTTCACGGGCTGTGTGAATAGTACCAAAGAAGATCTAGGGTGCTTTTGTACCCAAAAAGAAAAAGAAAAAAAAAAGAGGAAAAATTGGGTTGGCTGATCCTTTTCTGCACATGTTTAGAAAAAAGAAGCACCAACTTGACATGATTTCATACAGACACTGACACTACACAGGTACAGCTACCTCATTTCGATAACAAATAAAAGAAGAAAATATTAGCAATAGAATAAATCAATGGCTACATGTGATCCTAATTAATTATCAGCATACCCCTATAATTAATCAACTGTAAGACTCGTTATCATTAATCAATGGCTACATGTGATCTTAAAACACACGTACCATTGTATACCATAAAAAAAAAAATGCAACTAATGACAACCCTTGTTCACCTCCACAACATTTAAAACTACTGCTATAAAAGATCTACATGCAATTCCTTAAAAAAAAATGATGAAAACAATTAAATGAAAGGCATGAAAATGAAACCCATCATCTAGTGGCATCTGGTACTGTTCATGGGCTATGTGAACAATACCCGTGAACAGTACCAAAGAAGATCTAAGGTGCTTTTGTACCCAAAAAGAAAAAGGAAAAAAAAAGAGGGAAAATTGGGTTGGCTAATCCTTTTTTGCACATGTTTAGAAAAAAGAAGCATTAACTTGACATGATTTCATACCGACACTGACACTACACAGGTACAACTACTTCATTTTGGTAACAAATAAAAGAAGAAAATATTAACAATAGAATAAATCAATGGCTACATGTGATCCTAATTAATTATCAGCATACTCCTATAATTAATCAACTATAAGACTCATTATCATTAATCAATCACTACATGTGATCTTAAAACACACGTACCATTGTATACCATAAAAAAAAAAATTAAAAAAAAAGAAGCAACTAATGACAACCCTTGTTCACCTCCACAACATTTAAAACTACTGCTATAAAAGATCTACATGCAATTCCTTTAAAAAAAAATGATGAAAACATTTAAATGAAAGGCATGAAAATGAAACCCATCATCTAGTGGCATCTGGTACTGTTCATGGGCTATGTGAATAGTACCCGTGAATAATACCAAAGAAGATCTAGGGTGCTTTTGTACCCAAAAAGAAAAAGAAAAAAAAAAAGAGGAAAAATTGGGTTGGCTAATCCTTTTTTACACATGTTTAGAAGAAAGAAGCACCAACTTGACATGATTTCATACAGACACTGACACTACACAGGTACAACTACTTCATTTTGGTAACAAATAAAAGAAGAAAATATTAACAACAGAATAAATCAATGGCTACATGTGATCCTAATTAATTATCAGCATACTCCTATAATTAATCAACTGTAAGACTCATTATCATTAATCAATCGCTACATGTGATCTTAAAACACACGTACCATTGTATACCATAAAAAAAAATTATAAAAAAAAAAAGCAACTAATGACAACCCTTGTTCACCTCCACAACATTTAAAACTACTGCTATAAAAGATCTACATGCAATTCCTTTAAAAAAAAAATGATGAAAACAATTAAATGAAAGGCATGAAAATGAAACCCATTATCTAGTGGCATCTAGTACTGTTCACGAGCTATGTGAACAATACCTGTGAACAGTACCAAAGAAGATCTAGGGTGCTTTTGTACCAAAAAAAAAAAAAAAAAAAAAAAAAAAAAAGAGGAAAAATATACAGAAATTTTTTTTTGTACCCATTGCTAAAGTTGTCATGTAATTGTTGGAATTAGATTAGCTTCTTTGTACCCATTGTTATGATGGCCAACAAACTATGCATTCCTTTTCCAAGAACAGTACTTCTAAAAGAAAAAAATTGTGAACCTGTCAGCAAAGAGGGAAATATTACCCAATTTCTCCTGTACATACTCAATTTATGAGAAAAGGGATGCATAAAGATAATCCGATCACTACAACACCAAGAGGTACATAAAGATAAGCAACTCGGGCTGTAGACAAGCCCCTTTCCTTCAGAGAACATGAAACTGAGGGTTCATTTCGTACTACTTCTCTAGCCACCTTAGCTGGGCCTCCTTCCTCTGAACATTAGCTGCAAATATGTTCCTACCGTCTACGTTATTCACGAAGAAGAAGGTGCTGAACATATGAAGGGGATCACCCGCTTACACCCCAGGAAGACTTAACACCATGTCCATAATTGCTTGCATCTCATTAGCTGCTATGGTGCAAAATGGTGTATTATGAGTACTTACACTTCTACTTTCAACAATAACATCTGACATGCTCTTCAAAGGGTCGGACATCTCTTGAATGGTTGAATGCTTCTTTCTTGGTTTCTTGCAAATTCCCCTGAAAGTTGGACACCGCTTGTCAAGCCTTTCCCCTTATTCATTGCCGGTCTTGCTCTGGACGATGCTGGGCCTTCAACCTCCATTGGGTCAACTGAGTTCACAGAGGGTTCACATTAGGGGTCAACAAATTCTTTGCTATCAGTGGAGTCCTCAAACTCTTCGGTGTATTCATTTGGTATTTCACCACTCGTGCAGAATGCATTTTTTCCCGTTGCAACCGTGCCTTCCAACATGATTTCTATAGACTTAACATTCGGCAAAGGTTTGTTTTTAAAGGTTAATGCCTTGGGACATGCCTACATGTGGACAACCAGTAGTTAGAACACAATATTAGTTGTAGACAACTGAGTTTTTCACAATTATATAAAGTGAATTAACCTGAATCTTTTAGGTCCACCACTCATCAGTGGCCTGAATAACCCCAGTTATAGGATCATAACCTAACCCAGTTTCATCAAAACACTCCTTCCAAGTCTTCCACTGTTTTCTCAGATGATCCCATTTGTTTTTAAACTGTGTGTGAGTCACCACTTTTCCTATTTCACCCAACTACTCAATCACTACATCAACCCCTTCCTTTCTCAAAAATCCTTGATGCTTCTTGTCATCTAGGACTTGAGCAGCAAACAAATCACAATAAACTTTTAGTTTCTTAGGATCTTTCCACCCAGTTCTCAATTGATTACCATCGGCCTTCGATTTCGCCTTACCCATTTTTGCTACAACTTCCTTCTATACTCATTGAGGCATTTCAACGAACAGTTTGTATGCATATCATAATCAGTTACGCATGCCCACATGAAAAATGCAAAGTAAACTCACATATATAATCCAAATACAACATAGGAAGGAAGAGAAACACCCAAAATTACACGAATGAGAGAGAAACCCACATACCAATGCCATAGAAAACACAAAAACCACACACAAACGTTGAACTAAAATTACACACAAATGTTGAACACAAAACCACAGATTGAACTGTGTTCATGGAAAACAATATAACCAGAGAGCAATAGATCAGAGAGTACGAAAAGTCAGACAGAATAGTACCCGTGAATGTAGAGACCCACAGTGGTGGCAACGACATCCCAAGCGGAGAGAAAGTGAGCTCGAGCAAAGCACGAAGGGATGGGTTCGTTTGTTCCGTGTGGGATTGCAATTACCGTGTTTCAGCTCTTTTTTTTATGGTTTATTGCAGGATGGAGGGTAGGTGCATTTCATTGAAGACGAAGAGGACGGGGCATTGATGAAAATTGAAGACATCTCTGCACGGTAGTTGAGAGGAAGAAAGGGAATACAAAAATTTAGTCGTTGAAGAGAACGCAGCGTTTTGTCCTTCTACTTAGTGGGTCAGAGAGTGTTGTGAACAGTACAGATTGGGTTCAACGCGTTTTGTGTTTATGCTCACCAAAAAAGTGGAGTACCTACATGCAAAGACGTTTTAATGAAACAGTGCGTATTAGAGTTTCATTTTGCGTTTCAACGTGGAGGTTTTGTGCATTTACTTGCTGCCACTGTAGCCGGGTCCCACGCGCATCAAAAACACAAACGTGAAACGCTCACAGTAAACGCCCAATCCAAACGTAACCTAGGTCTTCAATGAATATAATTAAAAAGACCCTATTGCAGTGCTTTTCAATATGTATTGTAGGTACATTTCAGGTGCTATAAAATTAACTTTTTTTTTTAAAAGTTAATTTTATAGCACCTGAAATGTACCTACAATACATATTTTCCAATACATATTTTATAACACCTGTAATGAACCACAATTCATATTTTCCAATAGCAAATACAATACCACATTAAATCAACAAACTAAATATATTTACTTATAATTATTTACAATAGCAAATACAATACTTATCGATGATGAAAAATCTTCAAATGTTGAAAAATTTGAACTTGATCATGGGTATTAATCAAGAATATCTTCAAATGTTGGGTGTAATGAAGAACCATAATTTTGTTCAAACTCAAACCACATATCCCTGGATTTCATTTTTTGGAGCAAATATATATCCATGTCCTCACTTTCTGACTCATCCAACTCAATCTTCCCCTCCAATACTTTCACTACTTGTCTCATACTTGGCCTTGCACTTGGGTCAGGATAGGAACACAACAAGCCCAAGTGAAGCACCTTCTCCACTTCCTCCTCATCAAACCCACATCTAGCCCTCAATCTCTCATCAAGGGCATTAAGTAATTTTCCTTGTACCATAAATTGCCATGCCCATTCTTCCAAAGAAGCCATAAATATAATAAGTTTCTAAATATCAATTTTAGTCAATATTGCAAGACAAACCCTTAAAATTGATATTTAGAAACTTATTATATTTTGGGATAAGAAAAAGACAATAGTTGGTTTTCAAATAAAAAAATATATATTGAAAGTAATAATTGACTTAAAAAAAATTGACTAACCCATACCCTCCCCACCACCCATCAGCCCAACTTTGATGTTGGTGTTGGATGGCATGTGTAGATACCAATTTGAGATCAACTCGTGGAGAAATAATAATTATCTTATGCATTTAATATATGCATAATCTCTCTCTTAGCATACGGGATTCATAGTTATGTGAAATCTACACATTATGAGTAGGATGATATGCATGTGTGCACACACGCCAAATGTAGGAAAATATGCAGTTGTAAGGAGAACAGTGAAGTCCACCAATAATAAAAATTTTTAGTAGGTGTAATTTGTCTAATTAATTTTATTACAGCCTTCAAGTTAAGAGGGTTTAAGGCATCCCATCCAAAATTAGTTAATAAAAAAATATATATCCATAAATCATAGACATCAATTTGAAGATTCTTTTATGCACAAGGAAGGTGTGAGGCACCCTATGATATAAATTAAAAAAAATGGTTATCATATTTTGATTCATGCAGTATATCATTTCATATTAATTTGTTTGTTATTATTTTTATTTTTGTTATTTTGATCAATTTGTTTAATTATTTTTATTTTCTTATAGAAGTGGTGAAAATACATTCAAAATTGTATATACTTCTTAAGATTATTCTTTGGACAATATTGATGATTTTCAAAAGATTAATTTTTTTATTGAACATATTTTGAGTAAATATGTCGTGTATTGTCAGATGTCATTTTGTTTAGATATTTCTTAATGTTTTTTATTTTTACTTTTTCAATTTAAGATGTGAAACTTATTTGAAAATTTTCTAAACTTTTTGGATAAATCTTCAATAAATATTTTCAATTATTATAAATATATCAATCAAAAGTCAAATGCTTATCTCTTTTGTTTTTTTAGAAAATTACATTTTATACCCAATAATTTATAGGGTATAACAAATTAAACCATGTAGTTTAAACAAATTAATGAATTATACTTTGAAGTTTCAAAAAGTAACAAATTGAACCTCACCTTATTTATGTGGATTGTATTTGAGATTTAATCTATACTATTGTAGGGGCCCGAGGACCGAGGAAAGGGTTGTAGAACTGAAGAGTGGATATTGGGGCATTACATGTCCGAAGAGGGAGGATACCCGAGGATAAGAGGAGAAGAGGCAAAAGGTTCCTAGGAGCTTCAAGTGGGAAGGACTGGCTGAAAAAAGAGAATCATGAGGAGTAGAGGAAGTTTCCAATAAGAAGTAGCATGTTGCCTTTGCATTAAATGGTGGGCAACAGCTTTATCAGCTGCATTGATGAGGAAGTGATCTGAACAGTATAATTCACAGCTAAGCAACTCCTTGTACCACCTTCCTCAGATGTTTAAAGGGACAGGTATCGCTAGGAGAAATTTTATTAGGTAAAGATGGGGGATTAGGATGTGAAGTGGAGGGAGTATATAAGAAAAAGATGGTTCTCATAGAAGGGGATCAGGCATAAATATCAAAAGTGAGAGTAACAAGAAGAACATTGAGAGAAGAGAGTGAGCAGTGGATATTTCTGTGTATCATTGGCTTCCTCGAGCAGTCTTGTACTTAGATATTTGCTCACATATTCTATAATATAACGCCTTTTTTTTTTTTTTTTTTTTCCATATTTCCATCCTCGAGCTAGGCCCTCTCTTGTTGTTTGATTCTCTCTCTTACAAATCTATTGATTTGGGCCATAGTTAAACTATATAAACTCACTGTTCTAAGTGAGTTTGGGCTACTAGATTTTTTTGGGTCCTTACAATTGGCGGCATTTGTGGTAAACATCAAGGTGCAATGGAGTTGTCCTGAGAAGTCATGGCTAACGTAGGCCAAGATAGTGAAGAATCGGTTGGCTCACAAAAGGAGAACCAATTTGTTAACTTGGAGCGAAGAAGAGATAGGCAACGCACCCCAAGCATTATGGTAGAGTCTTACCACACAGACCGCAATAAGCGGAGTCATTCAAGGACAAGGAGTCATGTTTCACATGATCAGGAGACACATAAGTTGCAACAGGAGATAGATCACTTGCGTAGGAAGTTGAGACGTAGGGAGAGTGATAGGAGGAGTCCACCATCATCGCACTCCATCTAGTGAGTCCTACTTTGCATCTCCACGCTAGGATAAGTTGGAAAAGAATAGAAACAAGCGTGAGAGGGGGTCTTCCCACCGTGGCATGGGGAATGATGCAATGAGTAAAGCCCTACAACAAATTTCTAAGTCACCTTTTCTTAGAAGAATCAACAAGGCCAGGCTCCCTCATCGATTTCCCCAGCCAACTTTCACCATTTACAATAGGAGGACTGATCCCGTAAAGCATGTCAGCCACTTTAACCAGAAGAAGGCAGTTCAGTCTAGTAATGAGGCTCTCATGTGCAAAGGTTTCCCTTCTAGCCTCGGGCCGGTAGCTATGCGTTGGTTTGATGCCTTGAAGGAGGGGTCAATAGGGTCCTTTGAGGGGTTGACGAGGGCATTCGGCGCTAGATTCATAATATGCAGTAAGGTCCCCAAGCCAGTAGATTCTCTGTTGTCTATGACGATGAGGGAAGGAGAGACCTTTAAGACTTACTCGGATAGGTATTGGGAAACTTATAATGAAATATATGGAGACTTTGAGGATTTGGCAGTGAGAACCTTCAAGGTTGGCCTCCTTACAAAGCATGAGTTGAGGAAGTCATTAACGATGAAGTATGCTTTGAATATGTGTCAGCTTATGGATCACATAGATAAGTTTAAACGGTAGAGAAGGATCAAGTACAGGGAAAAGGTAAAGCTAAGATGTTCCCAGAAAAGAAGGATCCTCGGGGAGAAGGATATCATAATAATCGGCCTAGAAGAGATTTCTCTAATCAGACGTCATCCACGGGAGCTCAATTGGTCAATTCACTATTTAAAGTGTATCAAATATTGGAGAAGATAAAAAACAAGCCATATTTCAAATGGCCCAATAAAATGGGTGGGGATTCATTTAAGAGGAACCAAAGCCTCTATTGCCATTACCAATAGGACAGAGGACACACAACAAAGGACTGTAGGACCCTGCGTGATCACTTAAATCAATTGGTGAAGGTAGGGAAGATCAACCAGTTCTTACATTAGCCTACAGGGCAGATCGGGCACTCGAGAGTTAGGTTTCATAGGGATGGTGTTCCTCGCCTAGCGTTGGGAACTATTAGTGTGATCTTTGCTAAGCCACGGAGTGATGTTGGGGAAAGTTCCAAGGTCATGTCCATGGTTGGGGGCCCCGACGTAAAGACCAGAGACCACGTCCCTAAAAGAGCCAAAGTGATGGCCACCCCTACCTTGGGTTTCTCTGAGGAGGATAAGGAGGGAACATTCCAACCACATGATGATGCTTTGGTGGTTACCATAAGGATCGGTAGATATGATGTAAATAGGGTACTAGTTGATCAGGGAAGCAAAGCAGAGATCATGTACCTTGATTTGCATAAGGGGTTAAATTTAAAAACCGAAGACCTGGAAAGGTATGATTCACCCTTGATGGGTTTTGGTGGGAGGATGGTAATCCCCTGTGGAATGATAAGGTTAAGCCGGGGACTAGGAGGTGCAGGTCAACTTTATCGTGGTAAAAGTTTACTCCCTTTACACAGCTATCTTAGCCAGACCCTGGCTTCATGATATGGGTGCGATGTCTTCAACCTTGCATTTGAAAGTCAAGTATCCCACTCGAGGGAGAGTGGGGGAGCTAGTTGGTAACTAGGCAAAGGCTAGACAATGTTTGGTGTCAACAATTACGAAGCATCCTACAAATCCTGTTGCAAGCAGCAAAGGATTAAGTCCTATAGCAACTAAAGGGCCCTGTAAGGGGTAGCAATCCAAGGCATGTGGAGAGTCGTTCGAGGAGCTGGAGAAGGTGGTAATAAGGCAAGATGAGGGGCGATATTTTCAAGTGAGATCCCAGTTACCACCATTGGAAAAGGCAGAGTTGGTGAAGTTTTTGGAAGTCAACATTGATGTGTTTGCTTGGAGCACTTCTGATGTACCAGGGATTGATCCTAAGTTTATGTCATCAATTGAATGTGAATCCCGAGACCACACCATGTAAGCAACCTCCTCGGCGCTCATCCAAAAAGCATGCCGAAGCAGTAAGGGTAGAATTGAAACAAGCTGGAGCAATTAAGGAGATCTTCTACCCTAAGTGGCTGGCTAATATTGTGGTAGTAAAGAAGAATAATGGGAAGTGGCGTATGTGTATGGACTTCACTGATCTGAATAAGGTTTGCCCAAAGGACCCCTTTCCCTTCAGGATTGATTAGTTGGTGGATGCAACAATGAGGCATCCTCGGATGAGTTTTTTAGATGCCTTCCAAGGATACCATAAAATACCCTTATCAATGTCTGATCAGGAGAAGACAGCTTTTTGTGCTCTTAATGGGAACTATCACTATCGGGTGATGCCCTTTGGCCTTAAGAATGCAGGATCCACGTATCAAAGAATGGTGATGCGGATGTTTGAATCACAGATTGGGAGGAATATGGAGGCCTACATTGATGACATGGTAATAAAGAGCAGGCAGGTAGAAAAGCATTTGGCGGATTTGGGAGAAGTATTCTCAGTGTTGAGAGAACATAAGCTATGTCTGAACGCATCCAAGTATTCTTTTGGGGTTAGCTTGGGAAAGTTTCTAGGCTACATGATAACACACCGAGGGATTGAGGTCAACCCTAATCAGATTAGGGCTATTAACGGCTTGCACCCTCCTCAGAATCCCAAAGAAGTACAAAAATTGACTGGGATGGCAATGGCTTTGAATAGGTTCATTTCTCGGTCTGCGGACGTATGTCGTCCATTCTTTTAGCTTCTTCACATGTGGAAGGACTTTCATTGGACTGAGGAGTGTGTAGCAGCTTTTAAGGGGCTTAAGCAGTATTTGTCAAGTCCTACAATCCTCTCCAGGCCCGAGAAGGAGGAAGTGCTGAATGCGTACTTGACAGTTACAGATTATGCTGTTAGTTTGGTCTTGGTTAGAAATGAGGATGGGGTCCAAAGGCCTGTCTACTATGTCAGTAAATCTTTGCAGGAGTCTGAGTCACGCTATTTACCCCTCAAGAAGGTAGTATTGGCCATTATGCATGCCACTAGTAAGCTTCCTCATTATTTTCAGGCTCATACTGTGGTGGTGCTCACCCAGCTCCCTTTGCAAGCTCTTTACAAAAATCAGACTATACGGGCAGAATTGCCAAGTGGGAAACCATGTTGGGTGCCTATGATGTCAAGTACATGCCTCGAATTGCTATAAAAGGGCAGGTCCTAACAGACTTTGTGGCAGAATTCACCGAGGGTACGATGAGTGTGGAAGAGAAAGTATTAGGTGTTATGACCACCTCGGCCATGGTTATTCTCCCGTGGGAAGTGTACATTGACTAAGTAGCTAACCGAAAAGGAGTAGGGATAGGGATTGTATTGATCACTCTCGAGAAGCTGGTGATGGAGAAATCATTACACTTAGGTTTCCTAGTTACCAACAATGAGACTAAGTATGAAGCTCTGCTAGCTGGAGTGGCTATGGTTAGTTAACTAGGAGGAGAAATGGTAGAGTTGTATTTTGATTATCGGTTGGTGGTTGGCCAGGTCAATGGAGAGTTTGAGGCCAGAGATGAGAAGATGTAAGGATATCTTGCTAAAGTAAAATAGGCTCAGGCCTAGTGTAGGAGCTTTGTTTTGAAGCAAATTCCAAGAGGTCAAAACTCCCATGCAGATTCTTTGGCTATGTTGGCAACTTCTCTAGGGTCAAGCCTTCCTTGGGTTGTTATTGTTGAAGACATGACTAGCTCTAGTTTTGTAGAGAAGCCCTCAATCGGGGTGCATAGCATCCAAGTTAGACCGAGCTGGATGGACTCCTTGGTAGCTTTTTTGAAGCAAGGGTTGTTGTTCGAAGATAAGGGAGAGGCCAAAAAAGTGCGCAAGAAAGATCCCCGTTATTGGCTATCTGAAGAACAGAAATTGTATAAGCGTTCTTATTCAGGGTCATACCTATTGTGTGTGCACCCTGAGGCAATGGAGCCCTTGTTGGAAGAATTACATGAAGGGATATGTAGGAGCCACACAGGAGGGAGATCCTTAGCCCATAAAGCCCTTACCTAGGGATATTGGTGGTTGAGCATGCAGAAAGCCTCGCAAGATTATGTGACCAATGTCCAAGGACAAGGGCTGGAAAGTGTGACCAATGTCAGAGATATGCCCCAAATATTCATTAACCAAGGGGAGTCTTAAATCCACTCTCCAGCCCTTGGCCATTTGTTCAGTGGGGCTTGGATATAGTTGGACCATTTCCTCGAGCTACAGGAAATTGAAGGTGGCTCCACGTAGGGATGGACTATTTTACCAAGTTGGTGGAAGCTGAGCCACTTGCTAATATCAAGGACGTGGACACTAAGAGGTTTATTTGGAGGAATATTGTCATAAGGTTTGGAGTCCCACACATATTGATCTCAGATAATGGTATTCAGTTTAATAGTAAAGCCTTTCGAAAATATCGTGGAAAGTTAGGGATTAGGAACAGGTATTCTACACCTACTTATCCTCAAGGGAATGGTCAGGCCGAGGCCACTAATAAGGTTATAGTGTCTAGGCTGAAGAAAAGATTAGATAATGCTAAAGGGAAATGGGTGGATGAATTGCCTCATGTACTGTGGATTTATCGTACTACGCCCCGAAGATCAATAAGAGAGACTCCTTTTTCAATGACTTATGAGGTAGAAGCGATAATTCCTCTAGAGTCAGGATTCCCAACCCTAAGAACTGATCAGCTCAATGCTGAGGAAAATTATTGTTTACTCTTAGATAGCCTAGATGTGGCCGAGGAAATGAGAGAGGTTACTGCAGTAAAAATGGCACATTACCAGCAGAGACTTAAGTAAGGGTATGATAAGAGGATGAAGTTAAGGCCATTAGCTCCGGGAGATTTGGTTTTGAGAAAAGTGGTGGGGACAGCAAAGAACTCTGCCTGGGGAAAACTAGGCCCCAACTGGGAAGGGCCTTATAGGATAACCTTTATTGCTGGCATTAGGACTTATTATTTAGAAGATTTGGATGAAAATGTAATTCCTCGTTCTTGGAATGTAAATAATTTGCGGTGTTATTATTATTAATCTTGTGAACTTCTTTGCTATTCATGTTTGGTTTATTTGTGCTACACTATGGATGCGTTTATTGAGGTAACCTTATATGGAAAAATTCTAAGTGTTAAACAAAACCTCGGCCTTGTTCGACTCCTCGGGGTCACAAGCCTTAGGTAAATTAACCTTATATGGAAAAATTCTAAGTGTTAAATAGAACCTCAGCCTTGTTCGACTTGTCTAGTCACAAGCCTTGGGTAAATTAACTGTTATAGAAAAAACTTCTAAGTGTTGGCCAGCATCTAGGTTTGATGTGGCTCCTCGGGTCATGTAGGAAGCTGCTTAAGTATAAGGTAAGGATAAGGATCTTAAGCGCCTCCTTGGATTTCCGGATCAGTGCCAATTGGTTTGCTTCGGGATTCCAAGTCTAACTTAAGGTAAGTGTTGATTGGTATTTTTATTAAGTTCTATGAGTTAGTCTAGTAATTGTCTTATAAGTCGTTTCAGATTGATTAGAGGGATAAGAAATATTTCATAATTAAATTACAAGTTAGTAGGTTGAAACTGTTATATGGAAAAGAAAGTAATGTGGAATGTAAACTGACAAGTATAAATTACACAGTTGAAAAAGCATAAAATGAAGTTTAACTTTTTTCATTAAAGTTTAAGAGTTGGAGTACAATGGAAAGAAAAAGAGGGCACCAGCTACATTTAATCCCAATTACAAAATTGACTATCAGTTTATTAGTCTAGGTTCTAGCTATGTAGAGGTTTCTTTTTCTTTTCCTCCCTTCTTTTCCTGCTCCTTCTCTTTCTTTTTCCTCTTCAATTGGGCCACTTTAGTTGCTTCCTCCGTCTTCCACGTCCACCACGATGGCTAGAGTGGGATGCTCCTTCTCTTTGTCTTTAGCTAGTGTAGCAGACGAAGTAGAGGCAAGCTGGGTTGAGGAAGAAGTAGGGGCAGAGCTAGGGTTCGCTGAAGGCTGTGGGGGGCTGGGGTCTAAGCGCAAGGCAGCAGGGTAGTAGACCTTGTCTAGAGTCCTAAGCTCTAATTCAATACTAACCCCAGCTGCATTCAGGGCTTGACCCCACACCTCCAAGCAAAAGGCCCGAGCAACGTCCTTGAGTTGGGTAGTGAGGCTTTCTGCAGCCTTAGTCATGCTAGCATCATAAGCCGCCTGCTCAACCTTAGCCTTCTCATCATCCTTGGCCTTCAACTGCTTGTGCAACTACTTCAGCTCCACCATGTTCAGTGCCAATTTATTCTCGACCTTTTTTTGGGCCTATAGGCACTCTGCAGCTTGTTTTTCATAGCTGGCCAGGGCAACTTCAGAATTTTTTTGAGCCTTCTCAATCTTAGTCAGTTAGGCAAGAGTCTCCTTAAACTTCTTGTCCACCTTTGCGTGGGCCTTCTCGGTTGCTGTCAGCTTGCCTAGCATGGTCCAATGCGTGGTCCACCCACTCCCCAGCCATGAAGGCAGCTTGGACCGACTACAAAATTAATATCGGTTAGGGTTTGTACACGTATTATTTTACTTTATAAAGAGAGAAGGATAATTATATACCTTTGCTACGTCCTATTTCAAAGATAGGAAAACTTTGCGTTTCCTAAAGGAACTTAGCTCTTGCATGTCCTCAGGTAGGCATAAGGCTTTCTCTAAGCACTCTACTACAAGGCCTAAGCTACCTTTCTGATGGTCCCTCAAGTTGGCGTCACTCAACACAGGACTACTTAAGCTAAGGGTGAATAAGGGCCTCTAAACAAAAGGCTTGGGTTGTCGGTCTCCCTCCGACTCTTTAGAGGCCCCAGTGGAGGCGCTTTTCTTCTGTTGACCCCTAGTTGTTCGGGCCTCCTTAGTTAGGGGCTGGTGAGAAGAGTGGGTGACTTCTCCCTCCTCAACACGCTTAGTGCCTTTGCCTCCTTGGGCCCTCTTCCTCTTCTTATCAGTGGCATCAACGAAAGATGCGCGCATCGGAGCAGGAGTGGGTGGTCGGGGCACCACCCCGAAAATTGAAGAAAAGCCCCCAGCATGGGCTGTTAGCAAAGCAAGAAGGTTCGAGGTCTTTTCCCCGAATCCCATTCCTTCTGGAATATTGGCACTCTCTTGGTTAGTGCTGACTTGTGTGGGGTGTAGAGTGCAGTAAGAGGTACTATGAGCATTCTCGAGGTCCTCTTACTAATAGAAAACCTCGAAGTCCTTATCTGTCACTTCCTGAGTAGGTTCAAGAGTGGGCTCTTTGGTTTCTTCGTTTGAAACAATGGGAGGTTCTTATGAGTAGAGGAGCTTGGCTGCAAGTGGGGCTAGAAGTTGAGTGTCTTGAGTTCCAGCTAAAGGAGGTTCAGCTAGTAGGAAGCCTAGGACAGCTACGTCTATTAAAGTCAACTGAGGGTCACTAGCTCTAATGACGTTCTTTGGGCTTTAAAAACGTTTGGTGAGAGGCTTGTATCCGAGAATGAAGTGTGTAGCTCGGAGTTGACTGTCCTTGTGCAGAAAAATCTCTGACTTGAGGATCTGGTTTAGGTCTGTGAAGTTCACCAGATGCTTGGACGGGGTAGTGTGGTATTCATCTGCCAATAAAAACAATAAGAGTTATAAATCCAAAAAAAAAAAAACACTTAAACTTGTAAGAGCTAGGCAAGATCCTATATGTGTCTATGGTCCTTAGGAACCCTACCTAGTTCCCCTTCCCGAGTAGGATAGTGCAATCCATCATGCCAGTCTCCCGAGATGATGAGGAAGTTCTCGTCCATACCTTTGCTTGAGTTAGGTAGGCAGGAGATTAACCTAACAGAAGGAACTCTACATTTAATGTAGTATTTAGTCTTTTCCCCCTTTTGACAGTTGTATACCCAGTTTACGTCATGCCATGTTAGGTTGGTCCCCATTTTTCTGTTTAGCATGTCTACACATCCGAGGACCCTAAAGACATTTAGGGAGCATTGGGTGGGGGTAAGCCTATAATTCATTAGGTAGTCTCGGGTGACCCTTCCCATGGGAATTCCCATCACGCCTTCTATAAAGGCGATCATTGGAATGACTACGGATCTAGAAGGTCTGTTCATGACCAACCATTCACCTATTTCACAGTGTTAGAGTTCAACACTGTTAGGGATCCTATACTACGCCCTAAAGGTGGACATGCTTTCGAGAGTATCTATTAGCCTAGCAAATCTACCCATGGAGTTTTATGGTAAGATAAATGTAAATCTGTGGAAAAGAAAAATGGGAGTATGAACGCACCTATGAGCAATGAAAAGATTTCTCCTCGAGAAGTTGCTTCAACACAAATTGCCAAAATGCATAAATGAAGTAAAGACAGCCCCAAGTCCTCCTTATATAGGGGTGAAAAATGAGTAGTAATTTTCCCGCTCATAAATGAGGAGAAACAAAGACCATAGGATCCTCATTGCATCGTAGAACGTGGGGGGACAAGCAGCTACCTGACACTATAAATACAAGATCATGGATTCCAAAGCGTCAGAAGCGTGCTAGAGACAGGTGAAAGGACGTTACCATGTGGGAACGCATGTGGTACATGTGAGATCAAGTCTTGTAACTAAAACATTGCTTTTATCTCAGAATTAATGGCAAAGTTTTAGGGGGCTATTGTAGGGGCCTAAGGACTGAGGAAAGGGTTGTAGAATTGAAGAGTGGATATTGGGGCATTACATATCCAAAGAGGGAGGTTACCCGAGGATAAGAGGAGAAGAGGCAAAAGGTTCCTAGGAGCTTCAGGTGGGAAGGATTGGCTGAAGAAAGAGAATCAGGAGGAGTAAGGGAAGTTTCCGGCAAGAAGTAACCTATTGCCTCCACATTAAATAGTGGGCAACAGCTTTATCAGCTACATTGATGAGAAAGTGACCTAAACAGTGTAATTCACAACTAAGCAACTCTTTCTACCACCTTCCTCAGATGTTTAGAGGGACAGGTGTCGCTAGGAGAAATTTGTTAGGTAAAGATGGGGGGTTAGGATGTGAAATGGAGGGAGTATATAAGAAAAAGATTGTTCTCATAGAAGGGGATCAAGCATAAATATCAAAAGTGAGAGTAACAAGAAGAACATTAAGAGAAGAGAGTGAGCAGTGGATATTTCTATGTATCATTGGCTTCCTTGGACAGTCTTGTACTTAGATATTTGCTCACAACTTCTATAACATAATGGCTTTTTTTTTTTTTTTTTCCATCCTCGGGTTAGGCCCTCTCTTGTTGTTTGATTCCCTCTCTTACAAATCTATTGATTTGGGCCATAGTTGAACTGTATAAACCCACTGTTCTAAGTGGGCCTGGACTGCTAGATTTATTTTGGTCCTTACAACTATCTATAAGAGGATTCCTCTATTTGAACTGAACTTTTTTTGTAGTTTAGAAATACCCTCATTAATGAAGGGTAACTTCTCTTAAAAATAGAGTTATAAATGTCAAATAACAAATTTCATTTTGAATTCAAAAAGAGAACTCCTAAAATTTAGGATTTTTTTTCCTTCACGTTCATCTTTTTATTCCCTAAAATTTAGCATTTTTTTATTCCTTTTTCATCCTACTAAAAGTAAAATACACTTAATTTAAAAAATAAAAAATAAAAAATAAAAAATTAAGAGATCTCCTAAAATTTAGCATTCTTTGCACTCACATTCATCTTATTTTTCCTACCCAAACTTTTCACTATATCACTACACCACTTTCAAACACACGTTCAAAAAAATATATATAGTTACTTCTTATCTCTAAAGTTTATCAGTTTTATTTGTGTGAAAAAAAATATATATTTTTTTTCAAATTTAAGATATAAATTATTAACTTTTATCCAAAAACATAAAAAAGCCTCTGAGCACGTGTATGCTTAGAGGCTAATATATATTAAGGATTTAAATTGTTACTTTTAGAACCCTCAAAGTTTAATTTGTTACCTTTGAAACTATAGAGTTTAATTTATTACTTCTTAAGACTCTAAGGTTTGATTTGTTACTTTTAAATCTATGGGTTTAATTTGTTATACCCCTAAATTGTTGGGTTTAAAATGATTTTTCCCCCCTTTTTTTCTTGGAAAATTTTAAAGAGACTAGCCCCTTGTACAAATCCAAATTCTCCCCTCACAGAAAGTCAGGAAATACCAATTGAGGCAAGTGGCAGGTGGTAATTGAGCAACTCCATCAAGGGAAGATGTAATTTATCACTTTTTGGGACTCATTTTTTTCCATAGGAATTGCAACGTTCTTGCGGTCTTGCCCATTTGCTTGTTACCCGAATTTCTTGTAATGCTATCTGGAGGCCCTTAACAATTTCATCCTGCTCTTCTTGGGTCATCTTAGAGGATGTAGATTGTCTGGACTAACTTTTGTTTTTACCATTCATTTTGAATAATAATACGTAATCATTCAAAAAATAAAGAAAGGAAAAAAGAAAAAAAAATGGTAGGTGGTATGTATGGTTGTCAAAATCCTAATCTTGGATCTCAGAATCCTAATATCCTACTTCATAAAAATGATACAAATTAGTGTTGAATCTTTTATGGTGTAGGATTGACATGGGATCACAATCCTGGATGATGGAATGTAAGATCCTAAGAACCTACTCTATAGAATCCTTAAGATCCTATTCCATATAATCGATTTGGATTGGTGTAGAATCATTCACATAACCTCTAAGCAATTGAATCGATGTCCATTAAAGTTATTATAATTATTTGTAATTATGTCTCTCAATGGTGAGATTAGGATTGTCTACCTCTATTAATCAAGTTGTAATGAGTTTTGAATGGTTTGGTATATTTTATTATCTTGATACAATTGAAACATTTGTAAAATCTTTGTAACTTTGGAATTTGGATGATTTTGTATTTTTTGTTTTGTTTTTGTCATAGTAGTTGTAGTTAATGATAGATTTGTTAATTTGGAACATTATGTATATTTTTGGTGTTCGATTTTATTTTATTTTTTATTTTTTATTTTTTATTTACAAGATAGAATTCTACTCTAGCCTAATTTTTATGTATATGTGTGTGGAGTTCCTTTCTAGAGACTTGAACCTTATCCCTTACCCCCTCCCCCCCATATTCTACGAGCACTTATACTTATGATGTTCGAACTTGAAACTTTTAAGTTTGAAATTTGAAGCTTGTTATTTATTTATGTATTGGTGATTTGGTATTAAGTAATTAGTAGTTTAGTACCTTTTTATGAATAATTTGTGTTACATTTACTTTTTTTTTCTTATGGTTTTTTTATATGTATTATTATTGTTGATTTTTCATTATATTTTTTTCTACAAAAAATAGAATCTTATAGTTCTCGATCTATCCAAGAAACTCTCATTTATCTATATAGGATCCTCATCTAACTACCACTTAAAAGTGTGATCGTCTCTAAATAAATGAAAAAATGTATTAGGTTTATATAAAAATGATTATCTATCATTCATCATTTTATCGAGTAGTTGTTATTGTCACCGAATAAATGAGAAGAAAATTACGGTAAAAACCCGTTGGTAAAAAAGAAAAGGAAAAAGAAAAAGGAAGTGAAATGTGGTAAATTGGGATTTTTACCATTTTGGTAAGAAGTAACCTGTAGATTCAATTGGATCTTTCCCAAATTGACACTTGGGGAACCTGAGTACCAAAAGCCCAAATGCTAGTTTGCAAGTGCATGGTCCTAAAAACCCATTACAATTACAGCACCAAACACTAACAAAGCCACCAGTGAAGCAGAGGACCGGATACACTCATACCCCCAAAACACAGTTAGAAGAAAAGCTCCGAATTCCAAAAGCAAACCCGCAGAGCCATGGAAGTGGAGGGGTCATCGAAGAAGATGATAGCAACACAGGCTGAGATGGTGGAGGCTAAGGTCCCCATTCCCTACAGAGACCAGTGTGCCCACTTGCTGATTCCTCTCAACAAGTGCAGGCAAGCCGAGTTGTACCTCCCATGGAAGTGCGAGACTGAGCGCCACATATATGAGAAGTGCCAGTACGAGCTCGTCATGGAGCGAATGATCAAGATGCAGAAGATCCGTGAACAACAAGAGGCCAACTCGAAGAGCGGCAAGAAGAGCCCCATTCCTCTCATTCCCAACACTGCCAATGCTTCATAGAGTTGACTGACGCCCACAAATCCCATTTGGGTTAGTGATTCTGAATCCCCAAATATGTTATTTATTTGTTTTTTCTTTCTTTGGTTGATGATGGGTTTGTTCTGGGTGTTTTTTTTTTTTTTTTTTGGGTTTTTTATGATCTAGGATTTTGTTGTGGAAATTTAGGATTTTTTGTTTGTGGGTTTTATTGATTGATGCATTTTTGGTTGATCTATGAAGTTTTGGGGGTTTGAGTTGATGGGTTATTGTTGGATTGTGTTATTATTTTGTGGGGAAATGATTGATAGAGATTTTGATTTTGAAGATTTTGAGGATTGTGGTGGTTGGTTCTTTATTTTTTATGATTAGTTTGTGCTTGGTTTGGGCTTTGTGTGTCAAAAGTCAAAACTAAGTTAGAGGCTGTGAATTTGTTCCCATCAAGATTGTTGCTTTGGATAGGGATCCAATAGAGCTCACTGCCTACTGGGTTGGATAGTTGGTGGTCAAGTGGTGGGAGCAGTCTTACAAATATAAAGTCTAAGAGAGTCGCTAGTACTGAACTTCTGATACTATCACTAGCTGATTTTCAAAGATTTTGATCAGAGATATAAGATTTAGGGATGGTTTACAATCATTGGCAATGCAGGTCTTGATTGAAGCAAGTAATATAGGGGGGGAAAAAAAGAGAGTGGTTTTGAGTTATAACTGTTGGAAGTTGAGGGGTAACTCAGGGGAGAGGTATGGATATAATTTTTTTTGATTGGTAATTTACACACCTGATGGGTCTTGAACCCAAGACTTCACCCTCCACCTAACACTTATAAGAGGAGGAGGTGCTAGTCGTGCTAGAGCTCATTGGCTATAATCACTGTGAGTTTCCTCGCCATGGATTGTTTCCAGCTCCAGCTGAGAGAGGGTCATTTAGCTGCCTGAGTGCATAATTGCATATGATAAGTTTGTTTTAGATGCGTAAGGATTTCTTTTTTTTTTTTTTTTCTCTTGAACCTATTCAATGGTCTTAAGAAAAAATTAGCTTTTGATTCTTCTTCAATTCATGGTTCAGCCCCTGCTTTCTAGCCCTTTGTCCATGGATTAAAAGCTTGACTCAACCTCTTTCTGGAAGTACATTCACATTTAAATAGGAAATTTGATTGACAGAAGCATAATTTTTTTTTATGACCTAGGCTACCTGCTATTTTATCACGTGATGTAAGAGACTTAATTGTGCAGTTTATGTAGACTGCCATGCTAAGTTTGAGTTGAGTGAGTTTGTGTATGCTGCAAGTTGCATGTAGTTGTACATGGGAATTCCCCCTAAATTTACAATTTTTTTAATATAAAGTAATAAATTTTATTGATCAAGAGTTCCTTATCAACAAAAAAAAAATATTGATCAAGAGGCACTCCCTCACGTACACAGGATGTATACATGATGTAGTCCTAAAGAATCGCAAAGAGTGACAGGTACAATTGGAAAGAAAGAGAATGATTGTCACTAGAGCCCAAAACATGGGACCTTTCAAACTGTATCTTGTAGAAGACAGCTTTAGTTGAACAACTGATATTTCCATGTCTTCAAAAGTACAGTTGTTCCTCTCTCTCTCCACAGTGTCCATTGCAGGCATAAAGGGGCTTGATTCCAAACAAAAGGAGTAATGATTACCAAACAGGTTCCTCCATCCATATAATAGATCAATGACACTCTTAGGCATTAACTATAAACCCCAAAAACAGAAAAGACAAATAGTATGCATGTATGTCATGTATGTGGGATACACATTGTTGAGTGTTAAGTATAATAGTTAGACATTACTTATCCCAAAAAAAAAAAAGTGTATTATAGTTAGACATTGTCATCATGTTCTGCTTCTCATTGATGTGTGTTGGTTCACATATAATTGTATGATACTGAGTCAATAGTGACAAATAAAATTGGGATATAAGGAGAAATTAAATAAGGTGGCGTTCAATGAAGATGAAAAAGTGCAGTAGTTAGGTGAAACATCATACAGATTGAAAATGTAGCTGGAAGTTAACAAGAAGATGAGCTAAAATACCATGAAAAGACCTGTCAAAGATTAGGTACTGAGGTGTCTGCTGTGATCAAAGGGTAAATTCTTGGAACAGCATGTGAAATTGTTTGCAATTTTTAAATTGCCTTTAAAAAAATGTGAGTTCATGGAGAAATAAGAGAGAGAATATGAAAATTTCTGATACAGCCCTCAGCCACCATAATCAGTATACATAGGAGAGTTCCGTACAAGAAATAGAGAATATTCTTGATAATGAGGTGGGGGATACCTCATCAGTGACATCTCACCATTATGATATTCTAGGCTCTTCTAGAAAAGTACAATACAGTTGTACAAGTCATAGTGTAATAGCTATCTATCAAAAAGTCATATCATAATAGCTATCTATCAATGAGTCATAGTGCAATATCTTTATAACACTCACCCTCAAAGTGCAGCATACATATCATCTAAGCCCTGCTTGGTACAAATAGACTCTAACTGACTCCTAAACAATGACTTTGTAAAAATATCAGCAAGTTAATGTTCAAAATTCACAAATGGTGTAGTGATTTCTCCACTTAGAAACTTGTCTTGTACAAAGTGACAATTTACTTCAATATGCTTGATCCGTTCATGGAATACAGGATTGGAAGTGATGTGTAAAGCAGCTTTGTTATCACCCGATAGTGGGATAGGAGCAGGTATTGAGACTCCTGAAAGAAGTGTTGTACCCATTTTCTCCATATTTACTTGTTGCCAATTGAAGACTAAGGCCATGTTATTGCAGATTGTCAAGCTGGGGCAATCATGATGTTCAATCATCCCCATGCTTGTAGACATTCATCTGCTCTTTGTGCCCTGGTGAAAGGAATCCATGAATTTCCCCATGCTCACTTATGGATCAATCTAGTTCTCTACATTACCCATGAATTGCCCTTCTCAATAGTCAGTCTCCTTTCTTTCTTGCTCTGTTTGCCCTACTCTTTGTTTTCACAAAGATCAAAATAGGAATTAAGTGTTAAGTTTCTTTCAAAGATGGAGAGAGAGAGGAATGAGGTGGATATGATTTTACGTGGTTGGAAGGGTTTGATATTTGGGTATATGTTTGGAATGGAGGGAGATGGGAGAGAGGATAGGGGAAGGGTGGTTGGAATACACACATAGATTTTTTTTTTTTCATGTCAGATTATCTTGAAGGTAAAACAATAGATGTAGAGTACCTAGCATGCCCCTAGAGCCAAAGTGGAAGGTGATGCCATAGGTTCAAGACTCATTTAAGTCCGTGTATAACTTACCAATATAAGAGAGGGGGTGGGGGGGGAACCCCAAGCCTGATGGTGGAGTTTTGGAATGCAGGATTAAGAATTCCTTTATTTTCAAAATTCTGTGTATTATTTAATACCTTCTCCAAATACACTCTTAAGGTCATAGAGTGGCCATTTCTAAATGATGCGAGTTGATAGATGTTATGGCTTATATGGCCTGGGCTTTGTGAAATACAATGGAAGTGACTTTTGTATATGTTACCTTGATTTCTATTATTATTCATGGTGGCAATGATGGAGTGTTGTGTAACAAGAATGTCAAACTCTTCAATGAGAAGCACCTGTTCTCTCTTGCAAATGACACACGGCTTTCTCCCTTTATCTATCATTACAAAAATCTAAGTAATGCCATGCTGGTGTAACATTGGAGAAAGAAAGGCACTTGTTTTGCCATACTAATACTAAGTTGCTGCTGTTGGTTTACATGGAGGGTGTGGTGGTGAAAGGCTTCCCCCAAAGTGTTGTTTACTGCTGTTTGGAAGAAAACCCGGTAAACTAAAATACCATAATGACAATTTGATAGGAGTGGAGAAAATTGATACATTTGAATTCGAGACTTAGCAAAAAAAAAAAAATTGTATTCAAGATTGCAACTGGCAAGATACTAGATTCTATAGAGGTTATTCAAATCGTGTTTATAGCCCCCTTTTTTTTATAGGTAAAAACCTGAATTAAACAATATATAGCCCCTTTTACTGGATAAAAGATCTCACCGAGAAAGGACAAGTGGAATATATCAGGGAATCTTAGGTTGTGCGTGGTTCCATTTTAAGAAGACTGTTTCAGAAACCCATTCTTAGAAAATGATTAAAAATTTATAAAATTTTGTGGATGAATTTCTTAGAAAAGGACTTCAGAAATATTCCTGATGAACTCAAGATATTTTTGATCTTAGAGGCAAATAGTTCTAAATCTTCACAAGACAATTTCCAGAAAGTCATTTAAAGAATTTGACAATAAACCTTCAGAAATTTCAATGTTTTGAGGATCAATTATTTCTGAAAATTGTCTGGTAAAATACTCAATGAATGGATAAACAAGTTTGAAGTGAGAACCAAAGTGGCTCTTAGTTTTAATGATTTTTTGACGTATAATATCATGTGTTAGGCCACTGATGGATGTTTAGTGTATTAGAATCTTGTTGTGCTAAGCTGTTACAATTTATTCGTGCCACATCTCTGAGCTTTTCTACAAGAACTGTTATTTTTTCTGTTAAACAGCAGAAAGCAATTGAAAATTTGAGATTGAATATCTGAAGTTTGATTGATGCCCAATGTTTTCTGTTTCATAATAGCACATACTTCAGTCATGACTCATCATTTCCAAGTGCATGGAGGCACACAAGCATGTGTTATGTGTACATTTAACTGAATGATCCAAAGTCCACCCTAATGAATCGTTACACTCAGTAAAGGATTGTTTTATTTGGGTAGTTCGTGGAAGCCATTAAGAAAAGACTGCACTCTCTCTCTCTCTCAAGCCTGTCATCTTGTACTACAGCTTTTCTGCAGGTAGTTGTCAATTAAGGTGCCCACCCACCATATCATACCACGTAATCTTTTAAAAGACGTTCCCCCGACCCAATTGGGTATTTTCTGCAAGGAAAAAGGAAATTAAGATGGTGTTGCCTAACTAATTCAATTCCTTGCATTTGATACTTCTGAATAGTGGGTTTTTTTTTTTTTTTTTTTTTGGTGTAAATTTTTTTTATAATGAGTAACTTTGAATTGTTCGCCCGGTTGAATATTTGTCATGATCTGTTATTTTTTCTCTTTAAATTCAGTAGTTTTCTACCCTTTTTGGTTTCCCATGCCTATAACACTGGTTCTGTTGTCTGTGACAGGCATCTAGAAATTGCTCAGATGTGGATGCTCTAATTTTTTTCACAGCTATTGATGGGAAGTTATTTGAAAGTTCTTGTCCTGAGACAAATGTGAGACCTAAATTTGTTCATGTTCTTTTTTCAGTTTCCAACTCTATCTCAACACTTGGAATAAAATCAACAATGACATTTGGTGATCTTTCTTAGCTCTTCTTGTCCTTCTGTAATGTCATGTTTCAGCTAGCTCTAGCATTGTCTTGGCCTATTAGATTTGTGGACTTGGAAATTTCTCGTTCTGAAAGAGCTTTCATTATGGATGTGAATTTACTTATTTTTAGGTTAGGAACAAAAGGCATTTCTTTTTTCACCAATTTTACCTATCTGATGCAAACGCAGGAGTGGGTTTTCATAACAGTAGATGGAGAGACAATAATAGTGAATGTAGCCCTGCTTTTTCTATGCAATGCAATGATAAAGCCAATCATTAAAGATGAGTAGGGGAAGGACATCACTATAACTGATATTGATATTGGCACTCGGGTGAAACCCAAACACCACTTCTTAGCCTTTATGTTGGTTGAGGGCAGGAGCAGTGCCTTTCCTCCTTTTGCAACCGTTAAGTGTATGTTTGAAACAAACTTGGCTTGTTTCCAATACCCTCCAATGCACTAGCTCCGTTGCAATGGCAACATGTGGCCAAAAATGAACATGTCATCATTGCAATGGGTCTAATGCATTAGAGTACTAGACCTAATCTTTGCCTCTGAAACAAAGGGAGGAGTGGGAAAGGTGGTGAGAATATACGCATTTCTTCTTCCTTCATCTCCCCCAATCCAATCATAGGGGAGATTGGTTGAGCATCTTTTTATTTTGATTTTATATTTTTCTCAAAGGCAGTCTTCAATTCTGATCCTACTCAAAGAAATTGATGCAAAGCCACCTGATTCCGGAGAGAAAAAAAAAAGGTCTATCTCATGACCAGAGGGGGTTAAATTCTCTTTTACATTCCTTTAGACATGTAATCCTTATTCCTTAAGAGGCTTAAACAGTACTTATGAGCCGTGATTAGTAGCAACTGCTTTATGAAATTTGGGCTAAAATTAGTATTGAAGTTGTCCATCATCATGAAACTGAGTTCAAACCCAATTGTGTGTCAATGTAACCCAATAAAAATGGCCCATTTGCATTTTAGTCCAGTTTTTCTCTTTACTTTCTACGGATATTCGCTTTTATGTTTTGTGAGGATGCCGGGTACTGCAAACAACTCCAATACACCTAAATCAAGTTAGATCCATATGATTATCATTGTGAATCTGAATTCTAAAATTCCATCAATTATCTTTTTTATATAAATATTTTTATACGTAGTTGAGATTCTAAATACCGAAACTTATAATAATATAATTAGTGCTATTCAAGTCCCATGGTATTTCTTAAAAGATTAGAAAAAAAAAAAAAAAGTTATTTCCCATTGTCTGATTCGACAAATTGCCTTATCTAAAGAAAGTTTAGATACCGACAACAAATTCATATGCAATTTGCACTCTGATTTGTACAATAATTCTTGCGTACACAATTAAAATTGGGCAAACAACTATAAATTGAGTAATTGACTTTTATAGGACGAATCTGATTCAACAGATTACGGCTTGGCCATAGTTTTCCTTAGCCATGTGGGGAATAAGCTTAAGCAAAGCAAAGATTTGTTCCTTTCTAGTTCAATTCTCACTATACGGAATGATCTGTCCACTTCCTACTTTGGTTAGTCCTCAAAAGCAAGAGCCAGCCAGTGGAGAAGAACTTTTACCTATTTTCTTAACAAAGAAAATATAAGGATGTTTTTCTTTGTTCTATAGACATCAATTTTGACTGAGCCATAAACATAACTTGCATATTTGTCAATGTATAATTGGATCACATAATTTGCACACAGACCCATAATTGGTAATTTCAAAAATTAATCAAATCATCATTTCACGTGTATCAATTGTGGCCAAGTGTGTGCAATAGTGTAGTTTATCTAAACTTCTAGACGCTATCTTGCTTAACTTGTAGGTTGCTTGTTTACTACGTACCTACATACTGATCGTCTGGACCCTAAACTGTGGCGCAAAAGCAGTATTAGTTTATAGAAAATTAAACAAAATAAATTAAAGTTGTTAAGTGGTATTATGAAATTTGTAGTGTCCGTTTAGGAACAGCATATTTAGCTGAAACTGAAAAACTTTTTACTGAAAGTGTAGAAAATAGGTTAAAAAAATAAGCTGAATAGTATAATGGGACTCATGAGTATCAAAAAATGCAGTGAGACTTACAAATAGTAGTAAAAATACGTTAAAAGTGTAGATAAGCTGAATTTTTCAGCTCATCCCAAACGGATGTATAGCGAGATCAAACCAACTTCAGCACATGTCTTTAGGGATTCACGTTCTTTTAAGACATTGGTTTTAGGGTTTGTTTCACATCTATAAGTTTTGAATCTTGTGATGAATTCAGCTTGCTCACAAAATACTCAAGAAAGAGACGTATAAATATCAATATTTTGAAATTCCAACACCAAAGTCATCCTCATCCATGATAATAATAAAACAATGACCAAAGAAACTAATTAAAAGACATTTTTTAAAAGAACTAATCGAATGTGTTAATATCGTAAAATGATCTTAAAATTTTAGATTGATTTTAGAAATTATCGCTCTGAGCCATGCTACCTCATTGCAATGGTAGTCTAGAAGCAACTTCAAATAATTTTTCATTGCACTTCGAAGAATACCGTCAAAATAAAAAAAGAAGTTAAATTGATTTTTCATTCATTGGGACATTTCATTTTTGTGTATCTCAGATATATCAACTCTCACCAATATTGTCCCCCACAGATTGGGACCAAGGGAAACTCATAAGTTTTCGTGAAAATAGAGTATTGACATCACTACAGCCAAAATACCAATATCATTAGCTTGAATAAGACTATATAGGAGGTAGATGCAATGGCAAGAAGTGAAGAAAAAGGACAAAAGGGTGTAATCAGGGAAAAAAAAAAGGAGAGAGAGAGAGAGAGAGAGAGAGAATGAAAATGCATTCTCTTTGTAAAGACTCAAGTAGCTATGCATTCGTTCATGCCAGAAAATTGAAAAAAAAAAGTACAAGATACGAAATTCAAAATACGAATTATATAGGGTTAGGCTCGTCTACAAGGTTGTCAAAATTGGGTTTTTACATAGGATCGAGAGAGATAGGTGAGATCATGGATTATAAGATTCTACTTATTTTTTGATTTAAAACAAAAAAACATATTAGTACTAATTTCTTTATGTTGAATGATTACATTAATTATGATTTCATTCATAAAATAAAATAAAATAAAAAAACAAAAACAAATATTTGCATCAATATGATGTAATTTGTATATCATATATCGCTCCGTCTATACTAATGAAACAAAGATATTTAAATGTTAACACAATGTATCCGAAAAGTTTAGCAAATGTTTAATTACCAATCAATTACCAAAATAACTATCAACACATGGAAAATATTTTCCAAGTTCCAAGTTCAAAATTCAAAACAAGTTAATTAGCAAATGGAAACTAGCTAACTACAAATTAGTATTATCACCACACACACACAAAAAAAAAAAAAAAAAAAAAGCACCGCATAATATCATAACCCAAGCAAATAATCAGAAAACTAAGCCTAACTAAATAAATTAGTTAAATTCCTTTTTTTTTTTCTCTAGTATATAAACAACAAAACTAATATCTAATACAAGCAACTCTAGAATAATTAGATTTTGCAAATATAACCGACTGATACATGATTATTTGACCAATTGATACATGAAATTGAAACTTTAAGATGAACAAAGTTCAAATCCCTTGTGTTCACAATATATATTCATGTCTACAATGATCAAAATTTAAATAAAGCATTCAAAATGATGATAAAATAAATAAAAATTAATTAATTTTTAGTGGAATTGGTAGGATCCTATACCATCCTACTTACTATCTTACCAAGAATGCAATTCTAGTACGATTCTAATCATTTTGATCAAGTGAGATCATAAGATCATATGATCCTACTATCCAAATCCTGATTTTGACAACCATGATCGTTTGCCATATATTTTGCTAATACACGCACACACACGCGCACATACACATATATATAAAATATTAGATGCAATATGGCATTACTAACTTACTGTTAAGAGTTTTGAAATTCAATCGATATTTTTTAGTAAATTTAATGAAAACGTTTAGGATTTAAATCACTCTTCCGATTATTGAATTATATAAACATATAAAATGTAATATGATGTGAGTTTCAGTTAGCTCAACTAGTAAAGTCTCTGATAGTTTACACCAAAAATCAATTAATGTCTTGATCTAATGATAAAAACTCTCTTAAAAAAAACATGATAGGGTATTACTAATAAATTTGACAGCACGCATACGATTTTAATGAAGATTGACAAGTAGGAAATGTTCAACTGGATCGGAATATTAATATATGTAAAGTCTTCAAAAACCCAACTATTGGTACATAAATATACCTAACCCTTTGAATTTTATGCTGTTTGTTCTAGAAGTAATAACTTGATAAACACTGGGTTTGTAATGTATGCAGCTTGAGGCGATTTCATCTCCAACTTGACAATAACCAAAGAAAAAGGGGAAACAATGAGCAACGTGTTAGCTACTTTTAGCTTATTAATCATCTCATCCTTTTTAGACAAATATCCTTGCCAGTTGTGCTGATGATGCATGCCTTTTATGACTGGTTACGTGCATGAGATCACTTGAGAAAGAAATACTGTCATTATTATTCAATCCAAGCACAACAAAACAAAAATGTGCAATCTTGAATCTTCCCTTGAAATTATTCAATCCACCTAAATTCCAATCTTCAAGGATGGAATTAGAACAAAAAATAAAATAAATTTAATTAATAGAGGACGGAAATTAGTCAAAAAAGGCGGAGCCCACCTCTTTAATCATCATATATTCCCTAGATTAGACCCTATAACCCACCAATTAAAAGTTTAATTGCCTAATAAGAGAAAAAGAGTCTTAATAATAATAATAATAATAATTTTTTTTTTTGGTAAACATAATAATAATAATTCTATGACTCTACTTTCCATGCAAATAGATGAAGGGACAATAGAAAAGTCTTCCCATATGTCCGTTCCCACATACCTATCCTGTTTGGAATGTAGTGACTATGCTAATTAGATTAATATTTAATCATAATTCAGTCATTTAAGCTATAAAAAAAAATATAGAAATGATTTTCCATGTTAAAAATTAAAATATATACTTTAGCTGCTATCTTTGACTCGATCCATTTATGTATGGGCAAAGCTTTTATTACGTGGTGGGTAATATGCTTTAAATTTCTTCCATAAACATAAAGTTTTCATAATTGAAGAGTAGAAGACCAGAAAAATGGCAAAGTCCAAAGAATCACACAAAATTCAAAAAGCTTTTTGTCTGGACCACCTTTACCTTTGTTTTATTTATTAGTCAGAGAGAATGCAAATAATATTCTTTAGAAAGGAAATCTCCGTAGGTGGAATGCTGAACCAAGGAAAAAGTTTTCCACCAAATTCCATATGGATCATAAAGTTTTAACTTTTAAGAATACTAGGCAGTTGAACTAAGATTGCGGCTTTACTAGTACAATTAGTGATAAAAATATATATAGTATGGGAATTCATTTCCCTTAATTTCCACGTTTTATCTTTTATGTCAAAATACGTACAATGGGTGAATGTAGACTTATTGTGTAGCGCACTAGGAGTCTAGGAGTCTAGGGCCACATTATTCATCACTAATAAATTACCCAAAAGCTTTTAGTAAGTGAAATCAAAGTTATAAATTCAAAACCATTTCATAGATTCTTCCATGTTCCCACTAGCACATATATATCATCTAGGTATACCTACCACATTAGCGTTGATACTAAATATCGAAATAATTTTGACCTTAACCATTAGGAGTATAAGCCTTAGGCTTTCATATTCTCCAATTGTACGCAATCCCATCAAAACCAAACCTCATTCATACACTAAGATAGCTAGCCCATTTGAATCTGACCTGAACAAATGTATGCTGAAGCTCGACCTCGAGAAAATCTTCACTCAAGCTCAAACGTTTAGAAATTCATGTTTAATTGCATAAGCTTGGTTCAAAAATTCATGAACGAGCTTCTCTTGATTAAATGAATAGAGTTGAGTCCAGGATCTATAATAATTTCACATACGGGTTGAAGATTTATTTTTTATTTTTTTGATAAATACAATAGAATTTCAACCTTATTTCATGATAATTGTTTATTATCATCAAGTTCAAGACACCAATTGGTTTTAAGTATAAGTGGGGTCGAACTTAAGATCTCTTATTCGATGACAAGAGAATTTATCAATTAGATTAACTAAAACCCACACAAAGAGGTAACGGGTTGAAGCTTGAATTGGATAAAACTACCACTTGTTTCAAAAACTTAAACGGTCAAAAAAAGTTTAATTTAATAATTTAACCATTATTTTGTTACTCCTATGTGCACCTAACTTCTCTTAATAAGATGAGGTTGTGGATTCAAAACTCATTAGATCCATACGTGGCACTAGACATACAGGTGGGCTATTGAGTTTTCTTCATAGGATGCTTGCTTTCAGCCCTACCTCCTAGCTAACGAAGATTATAATCACATAAGCTAACAACTCTCCCCTTTTCCGTATGGACGTTTGAAATAATGGGGGGATGGATATACATCTTAAGTTGTGCCTTAACTATATGATGATAAAGTCATAAGCGGACATTGAATCTAAGGTGTTTTGTTCTACCATATTCCGATTACAAGATATACGGACGTTTTGTTTTCAATATAATTATAATTAGTAAATTGAAGTTTATTAAGATCATTCTAAAAACATCGTGACTAAAATATATATTCTCTTCATTGTTAACAAGAATATCAAATTTTAAGTCGAAATGATGTTATATGCTATTTGATACATAAATCATATTTTATATATAAGTTTATTAATATTACACCACTCAATAACTTCTAACTAGAATAATATTTTAAAAATTTTACCACTCATTACATGTTTTTATTCTTCTTAACACTCATGCCAATTTTATATTAATTGGATATTATTTTTTATTCAATCCATAAACTCATATTTAAATATAATTTTAAAATGCAAAAAAATTAAATTAAAAATTTTTATAATGAGATAGTTATTAATTTATGATAATTTTGAAATTTTGCAAGTATGAAGTGTATAAAAAGAAAATGTAATCTTACAATTAATGGATTTGTCAAAATACACGTCCAATAGAAAATTATTAGATTGTATAATATTACCAAAAATTATAACAAGTATATATAACTTGAGTTCAATCCATATACATATACAATTATAATTATCTATAATTCTTAAGGTAACTCTATTATGGAGTTCTTAAAATCATGTTCATTCATTTTGAAATGAGTGGATTAGACTGAGTCGTATTATTAATAATTTAAATAAATACTAAAATGAAAATAGTCAACATTTTTTAATTATTAATGACGTGATAAAATTTAATCCATTCCAAAATGAATGAATAGAATATAATAGAGTTACTCTAATAATTATAGAGGATCTTAGTCCATGTATTTAACTCATCTAATAAACCCAAACCAATTAGTAAACCATAACCTTCCATAACTTGAACAAGTACAATAGTCAAAATTGGAGTTTTTTCTCTCTCTCTTCTTCTTCTTCTTCTCTCTCTCTCTCTCTCTCTCTCTCTCTCTCTCTCTCTCTCTCTCTCTCTCTCTCTCTCTCTCTCTCTCTCTCTCTCAATGTATATGATAGGACTTGAACTTATGGTTGTTTGCTTCATGATAATTACTTTTTACCATAAGACCGAAACTCCAATTAGTTTGTTTTTTATGTAGGCGAGACTTGAACTGGAACTCACAAAAAATTTCGTTACCATTAGCCTATTACTTGAACCCCAACATATACACATATATAGACACAAGTGAAAATTTGCTAATAATATTCATGAGTCATGCCATAGATTAAGATCTTTAGAGTTTTTAGAGCAACTTGACCATATTGTTTTTAAAATCATATCCATTTATTTTTAAACAAATGAATTGGATTCTATCACATGATCAAAATAGATGGGTAGGATTATTTTAGAAAATCCATTGTGGAGTTACCCTAAAAACTTAGAGGGTCTTAATCCTCATTCTGTAAGAATTTGTAGCACTATATATGATTTCAATAATATTTACCTTCTACCTAACCAATGCAATATACTTTTTTCTTTTTTCTATGAAATTTCCACCATTGTCAATGTATTTCCGCCGCCATTGCAGAAAACTTCCACCCATGACGTCGAGCACATGTATTGCTTGCCCTTCGCGTAATGCCAAAGGGCAAAATGAAATGAGAGGACTAACAAAATCATTTTGAAAAAACATATTGACATGTTGGAAAAAAAAATTACTACTTAAAGGACAATTTTGTCTCATCCTTAAACAAATAAACTAGTCAAAACACACAATTGCACATATATAATTGTATGTTTAGCACAAAAACCTCCAGCTTTTAGTTTTTATTTATTTATTTTTTTATCTCAATTTAAAAAATAATAATAGTAACAAAATGATTTTTTTTCACACATTTATTATAAAATTACAAAAAAATTTATATCTTTTAATAAATATTATACAAATAAACTACCAAAACCTACTAGCCAATACCCAAATAGACAAAAAAAAAATGACAATATTCTTATCATCTTATGGCTAGTAACACTATTCAATATCCCAATAAGAAGAATCTGTCCTCAAAATTGTCAAGAGAAAAGAAAGAAAAGAAAAAAACCCTAATCAAATTGCACGATGAGACATGGAATTATGGACACATGCAGTGCAAGAATAAAACCAAACTTGACTCCTAGGCTCCGCCACACAATTATGTCAAACTTGATAACGGTCTTTCTAGCAGCTTGCCCAAGGGCGCATGACCTAAAAAAGACAAGACTCATCAATCCTAGAAAAAAGCAACATTATTATTTTCAAGCTTTCTACCTAATCCCCTTGCCTGGAGGATCAAAAGTCAAGAGGGTGGAAGCCCTTTTTCAATCATTGCACATTCCTTATATCATGAAAGATCTAAGTTTTTCAACTTATATACAATTTTTCTTAATCTATCCTATGTACGTTCTCATTCCTTTTCCTCTAATTCTTTATGTTACACCCTATGCCATGTGTTTCTTCTTCTCCTTGGACATCATTATTACTCAAACAATTTATGTCCAAGTTATTTTTCTATATAATTATTCAATAGTCACAATGAGTAATAGAGAATTTAAACCCTAATCATCTTCGTTGATAATATCATAAAATATTAGTTAAGCTACGAGACCCTTATCGAAGTACTAAATTATGCTTTATTGCAATACCCATGCATGTGTTAATTAAATTGCTAGGCTCTTGCAAAACAGCTTGATTACTTGTAGTAGTACTAATTTGTTTTAGAGTTGAAGTTCCAATTAACTTAATAAGTAAAATTTATTGTCATTTGATTCATATCCTTCCTCCACTAAAATAAATTAATATCTTAGCATTATTATAAATTTACAATGCCCGTGCATCTGTTGAATTGATACACTCTTGCATTTTGCAAGACAAGAGGACAAAATGTTTGTCTTTTCCTATTTGGGCAAATCTAGGTAATCTTAAGCTACTCTCTTGCAAAACCCAGATTTTTGGGTCAATAATAACTCGGAAAAGATATGGGCAAAAAGTGGCTTGGAATTATGTATTATTACCTGGAGTGAAGTCTCTATCAATGTTTGTATTATTAAAATTGTTTTAGGTGATATCTTTTACTTTTGTTCTTTTGCTAAAAAAAAAATTGTTTTAGGTCACCTCGAGTGAATGTAAAGACAGGGAAATATGGGAGCACTCGTGCATGTATGACCATTTTTTTTTTTTTTTGACAAACATGGCTTTGGTAACGAATGTCAAAGTTCATTATAGATAGATGCCCTTTTTTAGTGTAGCAGGTTATGTTATGATCAAAAAAGTCACGTGGGTTAGGATGTGCATTCTAAAGGTGATTGCCCAGTGATTATGGAAATTATTGTTTCTCTTAGAGCCAAAAGGAAAATGGTGCATTCTCAGAATCCAAAGCATCATACATGAACCACCTTTCCATGCCTAAGCTATAATATCTAATGCTTTTTCTAAGCTTATTATAAGAGCTATATGAAAGTTTGACATTTTTTTTTCTTTTTTGGGTGTAGGTTTGAAAAGTATAACTCAATAAAAGTGAATTTCGTCACCAATTAATAGTAAACAGTTTTTTTTTTTTTTTTTTTTTTTTTTTTTTTTTTTTTTTTATGGATAATTAATAGTGAACTAGAAATTTTCAAATAAACACGTGATGCTAATTTAAATCTTATAAATTATTTAAAAAATATCTTTAAAAGATAAAGAAAAACAGAAAAAAATACGTACACTTTGGAGTTCAAGTCAATATGGCATCTTTTAATTCCAGTAATAATAATTAATAATGGGAATGGTGCTAGAGATGCAATATTGCAACCGTGAGAAACCATTTGTGATATGTTTGGAGGAAAAGTTTATTATTTGACTATATTATGAAATAATAATCGTTCCCTTGTGTAAATTATAGTGTTATTTTGATATTGCACATGCATGAAGTTCCGTACATAAATTTGTGCAAGTGTTTTGCGAGGAGTTCTGGATGCTACGTTGAACAAATAGTCAACATTCTTCTTTCAAAAAAAAACAAAAAGTCAACATTCTAAACTAATATATGCACCGGCCTACTTCCAAGTTTCTATGTAGTATTGGTGCTTGGGATTAGAATAAGGCTACTCCAAGTAAAATGCATTAGGGTAAAGAGAGTGAAAATAGAGGAGAAAAAAACTACACATGGTGATCCAAAAATGTGAGTAAAAAATTAGTTTCTCTGAGAAATATTAGTTAGGTTGTGGGATCTCTTCCCCTCTCCCAAGAATGAATCTAAAATTGTGTCAATGGAAATTTAACTCAATCGAAACTCCAAATTGTTTTAATTATTAAAAAAATTGTGATTGTATTGAAAATTCATTCAATTTATTTCCCCTGGCGGCTAGATCAAGCAATTTTTTTTTTTTCCCAACTAGTCTCCTAGGTGGTAAATTGTTAAAATTAGCCATTCAATCTTTCACATGGCCACCAATCTCCCACATGGCCACACACCAAACACTTCTCTCCCTCTCTCTTTCTCTCTCAACTAAAATCAATATTGGAAATTATATTTCATTTAAGTTTTTTTTCACCATACATCATCATACCCAAGATAAATTATTATTTTTAAATAATAAAACTTCATATATATATATATATATATAATTTTATGCTTAAACTATTTTTTTTATTCTCTATATGAAATTAATCTTGGTTATTGAAAATTCATTCAATTTATTGAATGAATTTTCAATACACTCACAATATTTCACATGGCCACCAATCTCCCACATGGCCACACACCAAACACTTCTCTCTCTCTCTCTCTCTCTCTCTCTCTCTCTCTCTCTCTCTCTCTCTCTCTCTCTCAAAAAAAAAAAACTAAAATCAATACTGGAAATTATATTTCATTTTTGTTTTTTTTCACCATACATCATCTTACCCAAGATAAATTATTATTTTTAAATAATAAAACTTCATATATATATATATATATATATATATAAAATTTTTATGCTTAAACTATTTTTTTTTATTCTCTATATGAAATTAATCTTGGTTATTAATTTATCAAATTATGTATTTAATCCATCTTTTCTTGTATACACCCCATTTCACAACTTGCATTTAACCTCATCCAATAGCAAGATAGTAATTTCACATCTCGAGGGTAAAATTGTATTTTTGATTGTTAGATTTTCAATTGCTTCACATAAAACAAATCTTTAAATCTTAACAATCAAAATGATATGCCACAATCTCCAATCAAACCATCAAATTGAAAGATATGACAAAAATGAGTTTCGATGATTGAGATGCATCCGCACAATTGATTATAACCACGTATGATTATGATCACTTTCATGAGTAATTAATTTATATTAATAATGTGTCATAACTCTATTGGATTAGATTAAAAATAATCACGAGGGTGCACACATTTGATAAATTAGGTTGGCAAACATTAACAATACCTAGATAATTGTGCAAATTGACTTTGAAAATTGGGTAATTGGCAAAATTTTGAATTACACCTCGTGCAAGGAAAATTGAAGGCTATCTCTGGGTCTAAGTGTCGATTAGCACTTGGATAGCGCCTCCATTTGCCAATCGACAAATAGTGTCTCTGGCACCAAGATGTTCTCTATGAAGGCATTCGAGACAAATAAATACAAGTTTCAGCCATCATTGACAAGTTGCCCAAGTCTTGGAATGAGTTTACCAAAGTCTTGAGACATTAGCAAAATGAACTTTCCAATGAAGAACTTATCACCCATTTAAGAGTTGGGGAAGAGGCAAGGAATGAAGACAAGGTTGTTGAACTCAATGGAGTAAATGGTTCAAAGGTAAATTTAATTACTTCAAATGAAAACATGGCCAAAAGCCCATGCAAGAATATTAACTATCTAAGTTGATGGTTTAAATGCGATGCTAACGTGCCTAAATTTTAGTTAGCAAGAAAGTGAAAGAAAATAAAAGAAAACTCTAGATTAAATTGGTATAAAATAAAAAATAAAAATAAATAAAAAATAAAAAAGAGAAGAAGAAGAAGTAGTAAGGTATTTTTATATGCAAATGTAGCTTCTTCTTCTTCTCTCTCTCTTTTTTTTTTTTTTTCATCATCTAAGCATTAACGTGGTCACTAAGATTTAGACATATCAATATCACATTTATCTTTTAATACACAATACACACCATTTACCACATTGGCGTTTTCCATAAGTGAGATGATTGACTACAAGTTCAAAAATATGAGAACTAACTTGACTGTTGAAAACACACGATGAAAAAATGTATTTCTGCCTTTATTTTGTACGCAATTATTATATACTAAAAGTTAGTTCTTACCTACTATGTTTTTGCTAAGGGGCTTACTATATGGAAAATTATTGGGTACTTCTGAAGTACCATAAATGCGTAGTCCCCCCCTCTCACATAAATAGTGGGTCCCACCATGAATTTAATTAGTGGAACCCATCATTTATGTGAGAGGAATGAGTACACATTTATGATACTATATGTAACACATTATACCATTTGCATTTTATTACTTGGCTCATTAATTATTAAAATAGTTTACTTTAGGAGAAATTTGTTACCAATATTTCAAGTGGCTCAAAAATTATCTAACTATGTAATTTTCTCTACATGAAATCATTCTAGGGAAATTTTTAGCTAAAATGCAAAACTCACATTCTATGTTATACCAAAATTTATTTCAGATCTTTAATTTTGTTTTCGTTCATTTTAGTCTTTTAAGTTTTAAGTTTATTCAATTCAGGCCCCATTTACTTGAAATGGCTGAAGCATTGGCTGCACACAGAGAAAAGTAGTTTTTGCAAAAGAATTAAGCATCTTCAAGGTGGTGGTGGAAGGTGATTGTTTGCAGGTGGTTTAGGCTTTAAAAGCTCAGGACAGGAGCAAAACATTGTATGGGAATGTAATTGAAGATACTCGCAATCAAGGTGTTACTTTACAGTACGGCTAGTTTCAACATGTTCCACGAGATAGTAATAAGTTGGCATACGCCCTTGCTAGAAGAGCGGTTTTACCCGTAAATACTGATGTATTGGTAATTTGGTAGAAGAACTATCTAATGATTTGAAGGATGTATTTCAATTTGATTTACATTAATAAAATTGACTTATTTGTTTCTTAAAAAAAATATATATATGTATATATATATATATATAAAATAAATTATTCTTTGATGGTGAAAGTTCTCAAAATATTTAGCTTCATTTGAACCATTCCCCTATATATATATGTATAAAATAAATTATTCTTTGATGGTGAAAGTTCTCAAAATATTTAGCTTCATTTGAACCATTCCCCTATATATATATATATATATATATATACATAAAATAAATTATTCTTTGATGGTGAAAGTTCTCAAAATATTTAGCTTCATTTGAACCATTCCCCTGTATATATATATATATATATATAGGGGAATGTTCTCAAAATATTATTCTTTGATGGTGAAAGTTCTTAAAATATTTAGCTTCATTTGAACCATTCCCCCTCTCCCCCTCCCAAAAAAAAAAAATAAAAAAACAAAAATAAAAACAAAAACAATCTTACTCAGTCACTTTATGTAAATTCAACTGTTTAGATCTAATTTAACAGTCCTTGTTGGAGTTAGACAACTATTTTCGATTTCTAGTCTCATCAGACATCACAGATGAGAGTGCTTTTCAGAAATTTCCTTGGTCAAATATTTAAAAAAAAATTCAGAATATCAAAAAATATACAGCCATGTAATATTGTCAGAAAGGCAGATAAGCAACTAGGTCTACTGTATTTAATTCTCTCTGATCCATAGGAAAGAATAGAATAGAGAATAGATTTTAGCAGAAACAGGAGAGAAGAAAGAAAAGAATAGGAAGGGTTATAAAGGATATTACTGAAGAAGCACGTACTAACGTAGTCTAACGTCATTTCTTTTGTTTTTTGCAGGAAGATTGACGAGACTTAACATAACAATAAAAATAAGGTAAAAAAGTAAAAAAACACATACTACATTGTCACTTACTGTTTATACTACTCATATATTTCAACCGTACTCTTTCCTCTTCTCTCTCTCAATCAGTCAGTCAAAGAAGAGAGAAAAGATATGCTTCGTGTGGCAGCCTAACATTCATTCGTTCATATCAATGTGGATATTTGTGGTCATCCCATATTCCCATTTCGCTTTGCTTTCCATTTTTTATTTTTTAAATAATGAATAAAGCTAGGTACATGAACATCACATTTTTCAAAATTTAGGTGTAAGGAGTAAAAATACAAAAATATAAATATTTGTAATGGGCTAAAATAAGAACAAGTAAAAGCATTCATATTTAGGGTTCTAAAAAAATCTAATTTATCTATAAAAAAAAAATTTACTTTATTAACTTTAAAACACACTATTTCTCAACTCAATTTATAGCTTATCGATTATATTTTACATCACAACCAATATTATTCATTTCATTCTCTCTTTCTTTCTGTTGAAATCTGTCTCTATCTCTGTCTCCAAATATACTATTCTTCGATGAACAAACCCAAACCCAAACCCAAACCCAAACTCAACCCTACTTGACTTCAATACCACCTTTACAACCATCAGTACTACTATTGCAATTGTCGAAGCCACCACACCAACTCCGCCTTCGAAAGAATCAAAAACTCTCACCTAAAATTACCACCATAGGGTTGTTGCAAAGACGATTAAGTGGTGGAGAGAGAGAGAGAGAGAGAGAGAGAGAGAGAGAGAGAGAGAGAGAGAGAGAGAGAGAGAGAGAGAGAGAGAGAGAGAGAGAGAGAGAGAGCAGCAACTTGCTAGTAAGATTTCATTATAGTTGTTGAGGTGCAATTTTTTGTTTTATGTTTAGCACTAGGGTATTTTTTGTAGTTTGGGGTGTTAAAATAGTATTTTAAGAGTTAATTTCGTATTGGAGGTTGTTTCGGTTTTGCTAGGAGAACGAAATATTTCGATAGTAGTTAATACCGGTATACCGTTTTGGGATTACCACTATTTATATACATAAATATATATTTGTAAGTACGAATTTATTTTTGTATATAAATAAATTTGTACTTTAAAACACATTGCTTTTGAAAATAATAATTTTTATAATTTTTTTTATTGTATCGGCCAAAACTCCAATACTTATAATCAAAATAAGCTGGTATAACTTGGTATTTTTTCTGATATGTTTTTTAAGAAGGGTCCATTTGGAAACATTTTTTCGAGAATTGAAAAAACTGTCATTATCTTTTTAATTCTCGAAAAAAAAATTTCAAAAATGGAAATTAATGTGTGCCCTAAGGGCACACATTAGTAAAATCCTTTTAAGAATACCAATTCCGATTTAATGGCTAGTATAGTATATTTTTCAAGTACGATTGATACCGGTATGGTATTGACTTTGTTGCTGATTCTATTATTCTAATAACTTGTTACTTAAATTTTATTATAAAATTATTATAAAAATATTGAGCCTTATATAAATGAATAATTCTAGAAAATATCGACCTTTATATTCAAATTGTAACACAAAATAATGTAGTTCTAGATATTTTGTGCAGAAATTCCATTGCTCTTCATTGGTTCAAATCAATGTGGATTTTTGGCAATCCCATATTTCCATTTTGCTTTGCTTTTTATAAATTCCATTCATTTTTTACAGCCACAGAGAGAAAGAGAAAGAGAGAGAGAAAGAGAGACAGGCTCAGTTATCGAGGAACATTACTACAAGAGTAGAGTACACTACCTGCACACGCCAAAAATACCGGCGCCCTCGAAGCCGCCCCCCAAAACGTATTAAATGTTTTTCATTTGGTTGGTTCTTTTACGTTGAAGAAAAAGGCAAAGTAAAACTTAATTAATTTTGGTGTGTACCCTAAACCCCACTGCTACTTTGCAATGAGATATTCAGTTCATCAGAAAAAGAAAAACAAAAAGTAATAAGAATCCCCAGTTGGGTTTGGACTTATTTCATATGCATCATTCCATTTGTGCAGGAATTTCCATCATTCCTCTGTCATTTCATCATTATCTTACTGCCACAAAGCAGAGAGAGTGTGTGTATATTTGTGTGAGGAAGGGTCTCCCCCACCCCGATCTCTTCCAACAGTTTCTGCCCCCACTGTAATACTACAAATTTTCTTTTTAGTTTGTGATTTCTTGAGATCGTTAATTTTGTTTTGTCTGCCTTGGGAGGGTCCATTATGAGTGCCCAAATAAAGTTTTGTTCATAGTTATATATCCATCCCATTTTGAGGATCCATCCCTTTTTTTTAACCTATGATCAAGTTTAACACTTTTGACCATTTGACTAATTTTGGAAGGGGAAAGATCTTTCAAACGGGTTTGTAAGAATCTTCTTTAAACCTAACCTGTATTTAAATAATATATATATGGATAGTTTTATAACTTATTGTTATATAATAATAAATTGAAGAAGATTATATTGGATGAAGAGTGACTTGATAGTAGGAGTATTTAAATTGCTTCATTTGGTGAGCAATTCGAGTAATAATTTCAGTAAGGCTCTGGTAAAACATGTATTATTATCCATTATCCTTACGTGACGTGAGGTCGATGAATCTACACTAGAGACTTTTTTTTTTTTTTTTTTATCAAAAAAAAAATCTTCCAAACAAACTTGGGGCTAAGCTATGTCTTTTTTTATTTTAATAATTTGATAGTCGAAGGGAGTGGAAATGAATCTTGGATATTTCAATTTGAGTCATCAAGAGATAGCAATTGAGTTACAAAACTCTTGGCAAGCATCATAACACTTTCGAAGGTGTAATCTCTTATCCCACATACATGGACTAATTATACAAATGAGTTAGCATCAAAATACTGGATAAGAGAATAGAACCTAGTACCTCTTACATCACACAAGACTTAAAATTCATTAGGCTGACATTTGGTGTTGAGAATTCTTCCTCTTTATTCTTTAGAATTCAAATTTTATAAAATTATAATACTTGTCTAGAAAAAATTTTAAAATTTTTCTTCTATGATATCAATTAAGAAGTTGATATTAGAAGAGCTTGACTAGAAATTAAATTTTAATGGTATTTAAATTGGAATAAGAATAAAAATTTCCACTAAACTATTACATTTTGTGCTTCTAGTGACATAATATGTATATTTTATAATTATGTGACTTATTTAAATGATTTAATGATTCATATAATTTCATATAGATAGATGATTTCATGAAATGATATGTGATGTGTTGGATGATATTTATCCAACTGGATTTGAGGATAAATCTTTATGGAAGTATGGTTGTTTATTTTTCCCTACGCATGTCATTATATAGGAAAATAAATTATGAAAAATATTTTTTTGAAGGGAAAAAAAACAGGAAAAAAAAATATTTCTAGTTACTATTTATATTAAACATCGATACTTCATAATTATATTATATTTTTTATTTTTTGATTTAATTTATTATATTTTTTATAATTTAAATGCTTATCCATATATAATAATTATGCATGTATACTAGATTTTAAATTAACAAAAATAGAATCATTTAACACTATAATAATATGACTCAGTAAATGATTTTCTAATTTTTCTTTCCTCAGGCTAAATAAATGAATGAAAATTAAACATTATCTCCTTCATTTACTTGTTATATTTTTTTGAAAACACTACCAAAATTTGAAAAAATATACATACATAATATATTAAATAATTAAACTATTTATTTTTTAAATAATATCTTATGAAATTATACTTAGATATTATAAAAATCTTATTAATTTGGAATATAATAAAATAAATAGCTTAAGATATATGATGTTATTTTTAGTCATGAATTTTTTATTTTTTAGCGTCAATATCCAAAGTTTTTCTTGCACTTGATTATTTTTCGAGTGTATGCAATCCCCTTGTCCCCCGCCTCCCCTCCCCGTGCCACACACACACTATATTTATTCATTTCTTCTACTTTTGTTTTATTGAATTTTTTAAAATGGTTTTTATTTTTAATTACTATTTTGTGTTCACAGAGTTATTCGAGCACTTTATTATTCTCTCGAGCTTGTGTAGTCCCCTATTCAAGGCTAGATCTAGGCCTAGGCTGAAGGTCCCTATTATAACATGGTCTCGTAATTTTAGTTTAATAATTGGTTTTAGAACCTGCCCCCCCCCAACCAAAAAAAAAAAGAATAAAAAAACAATAGTGAGCTATGCGCTATTTCTCACCTCCAAGAAGATCCACAAATTATTAGATCAATAAAACCCAACCCAATTAAAATACCAAATTTGTTTTTTTGCCCAAAAAAAAAGTATTGTAACTTAAGAATTCCATATTTTCATTGACTATCAAGATGGTTATTAATATTGCATATCAAAAGGCAAGAAAGAGAATTAGCTATTACCAATTAAAAATGGGATGTTAGCAAAACCTATGTGCAAAATTTTCGTTAGCAATTTTGCATTTTTAAAAAATATAAAATTTAAATTATAAAAAATATAATTTATAAAGTTATATACAGTTAAAATATTTAAATCTAAAAATATTCCTCTTAAATTTATTGTCTTAGGCCTTAAATTATATTAAATATGCCCTATCCTAATCCTACACAATAAATAATTCAAGATACTTTAAATAGATACTAACTAATAGTTGTGAGCTTAACACTACTTAGATTTTTAAAATAGCATTTAAAATCTTGATCAAATTGTAGATTTTAATTAGCCTAACTAATAAAATATCTTGTTATTATTGAATAAGAAATATGAAATTCAATTATACTATATGAAAAAGTCAATTAATGTCTTGATATAATTATAAAAAGCAATTATCATAAAATAAAAGTCATAAATTTAAAATATAGATATATTAATTTTTGAAAAAAAAAAAATATTGAGCAAAATGGAATTCATAAAGATTCCATACCGTGCAAATATTTCTTTAGATGAAAATTCAAAATATCTTTAACATATATTTATGATGTAATGGTACAATTACATTCCCGGCCGAGTAGACAACCCAACAAAAGGAGATAATTTCTGCAATGCCCTACGAGAAAATAAATAAAACAAAATTAAAATTGGGAAGTGTGTAATTAGAGGCAGTAGTAGTACTACTTTACTAATAACTCAACTTTATTAGAGTTCTAATCACTAATAAAGCTGAGCCTAAACCGTACTTATATAGCCTTAGCTCACCCTAAGACCCTCATTATCACTGTACGGAGTACTGTACAGTTTTTTGAGTTCAAAAAAGCTGTGTTCCTACTTGCTTCGTGGTATGAACGCGCCTGAAGAGAAAGTGGGATAAGACAAAAGCGCGTGAGAGTGCAACAGTTGAAATGGGCGTGTATCCCAAGGGAAAGGGAGAAAAACCAGAGGCAGGGAGGCACAGATGGAATGATAATTCCTACAAACAGTGACAGAAAATCTGGATATTCTTCACAAAGAGGGAGAGCTGTACCTAGTAGCAATAGCTGCTGCACTAATTGCTCTTTGTCCTCAAATCTCCCAGCAACACTCTTCTTTCTTTTCAATTTTAACTTTCTGCAAATTTAATACTATTTTCTTTTTCTTTTTTAACACAAAAATAAATATGGTTAAACTACCTTATGGCACTAAAATGTTGCATGAGTAATTTTTAAAAAACTATAACATGATATTATAGAAATGACACAGGTATGGCATCGATTTGACACTTTGATAAAATTTTTGTGCTTCTTAGAGCATCAACATTGAAAAATGTTACTCTATCATATTTTACCATCCCAAAAAACTACTTTATCAATTATAGCATACTATTTTACAATACACCTTACATCCAAAAACTCTATTATTTTACTTTTTCATTAAAATATTATTTTTTAATCTTTTTTTATTATTTTTTTCATATCATCACTTTTTATCAACTAAGGGATGGAATAAAATATATATATTTTTTTGAATAGAACTTAGAATTGTACTGTAGCACTATTGCAAAAAATTTTGCAATAGTGAGGTATAGCATTTTTTGATGCAAATGTTTTTTAGCTATGAAATGCAAAAAAGACCTTAGATATGGCATTAGCATTCTTCAATGCTAATGCTCTTAGGGTTTAAGAAAGTGTTTGGTATAAACACTTAAAAATACGTGTAAGTGAAAAAAGTATATGAAAATACGTATAATATTGTTTAAAAACTGAAAACATGCATTTGAGTTGCCATACCAAACGAGACCTTAGTTTTTAAGACTTGTTTTATTGTAAATGCCATAGAATTTTAGTCTATAGTGCCCACGCTATAATGATTGTTTTTATTGTTAAGTTAAGACAGTAATTGATTTGTCAAGATATAAATCACTTTTTGGTGTAAATAGGGTTTAAATATCGGATCTATTATTTGACAATAATAAACTTTACTAGTTGAACTATATAACTCTTTAAGAATTTTTTTGAGAATGAAGATTTCTCTTTTTAGTTTATTAAATTTGTCAATATGGTTATTTTAATTCTCTTATATTGTTGTTTAAAAATGTGGTTGATTATCTTTAAAACAATGAAGTTGCTTCACGTTTTAATAGAATTTATAACAATAAAAATGAATTATTCATTATAATATTCAATATTTAAAATAGAGAATTAAGAAAGAAAAAAAGTTGTTGACTTATCTCTCTTTCTCTACAAACCAATTCAAAGGAGTAATATAATAAATAAAATAAATCATAAAATAAGATGACAAAAGCACTTCACTTATACATTTATAACGAAATTAATTTATACACACATATGTCATGCAAAATAGAAAAGGTGAAAGAGTCAAAAAGGAATAATACATACATATGTCATGTAAGAATATTATAACATCGTTGACCATTGGCGGATTTACTTCTCTTATTCTATACGATACATTAATCAACAATTACTCCAAACTTTTCAAATATTTAAAAAAAAAAAATAAAATAGTGGAGCACCGAGAGGAGGATAGTTGAAATCATTGATCCCTAAGAATTGGGGGATACAATTATCATCTGCGACAAACAATATTCAACAATCAATCAAAATTTTCAAAACCTACTCACCAAAATTTGTTAGAAGTAGAGGGAGATGAAGGAGTATCGAAAGAGGGCTTGGAGTTGGAGCCTTGGAGGAGGGTTTAGAAGGAGCAAAGTGGTCTTGGAGAACGATAAGGGTTATATTATTAGGCTCAATGGTTTCTTACTTGACTTTCTCTCGACCATTTTGTTATGTTTCTTTTTTTAATAAAAAAGGGAAAAAAAAGCTTTCTATTTTTAAAATGGATGGTTCTAAGTGTTACATGGGGAGAGAGAACAACTCGTGACTAGGTGAGTTTTCCTTCTTCTTCTTTTTTTTTTTTTTTTTTTTAAACTAAAAATATATGAAATTAAAAATTGACTATTCTAATGAGAAAATCATTATTTATTATTAATAGTTGTATGAAAACGTGAAATGGCATCGTATTAAGAGAGTTAACAATGTTTTTAAGATAGCAATAAACGGAAGGACTGAAATAACTACATTATTAAAGTAAGTAGATTAAAATGAAACAAAAAAGAATATAATTAAACTTAATGAACTATAACGAAATTATAATCGAAATTATAGGAACAAAAATGAGTGATCTTACTTACCAGCTCAGTGTGATTCTTCTTCTCCAAAAAAAAAAAAACTCAATGTGATTCTAGATCCTATTGCAATGGTTCACCATGCTTGGAGCACCATCCATTATGAAACCCACATAGTCATCTTAGCCAACACGATATCAAATTTGTAGGCGACAACGGTAACGTAATGCACCTTCATCCTATAAATCTTTTGTCTTTAATTAATACCCCCACCTTGCCAAAAGTACGAGTATTCTTACTTACGTATTTAATAAGTTTTTAAATCTTATTTCAATGTTCCACCATGCTTAGGATTTTTAAGATTCTTTCCCAAGTCTTACACTGTGTTTGGTTGGGGGATAATAGGGAGGATGGAAAACAAAGGGAGGAAAATAGGGTGGAAAACACTGTTTTCCACAATTTGGCATGCTGAGGATGGAAAACCCGGGAGAAAATTTTCTCTCCCGGGCCCACAATTTGTGTCCTCCCAAATCGGGAGGAAAATTGTGGAGAGAAAATTGCTCTTACCGTGGAATTACACAAATGCCCTCTCCCACCTACCCTTTTCACAAACACAATGGCTGTTCTGGAATCAAGTAAAAAAAAAAAGAGAGCGAGAGCTAGAGAAAAAAAAGAGAGAATGAGAGCACTTCTTGAATGAAGGAGAAAAAGAAAGAAAAGAAGGGGGAGATAAAGAGATAAGGACAAACGTGTATGGAGGAAGAAAAAAAAAAAAAAAAACAGAGAGCGAAAGCTGGAGAGAGAAAAAAGGAGAATGAGAGCACTTCTTGAAGAGGGAGAAAAAGAAAGAAAAGAAGGGGGAGATAAAGAGATAGGACAAACGTGTATGGAGGAAGGAAAAAAAAAAATAGAGAGCGAAAGCTGGAGAAAAAAAAAAGGGAGAATGAGAGCACTTCTTGAATGAGGGAGAAAAAGAAAGAAAAGAAGGGGAGATAAAGAGATAAGACAAACGTGTATGGAGGAAGAAAAAAAAAAAAAAACAGAGAGCGAAAGCTAGAGAAAAAAAAAGGGAGAATGAGAGCACTTCTTGAATGAGGGAGAAAAAGAAAGAAAAGAAGGGGGGAGATAAAGAGATAAGGACAAACATGTATGGAGGAGGAAAAAAAAAAGTATGGATGAAATGAAATGAGAAAAAGGAGAAATAATATAAAGAATAAAAAATTGAGAAATGTTACCATAATATTTTCACAATATATTTTAAGTAACTGATTGTTATTAGTTAATATTGGCGAGTAAAAAAATAATTTCAGTGGTGAGTTTAAGTTAGAACTAGTAACAACTTTTCACATAAATTTTATTGTGAAAGTATTGTAAAAAATGTTGTGGACGTAACATATCTCATTGAAAAATATAGTTGTTGGTAAATTTTATATTATTTAATGAGTACAAATAAATCTATTTTTTACCCATTATGTAACAAGGTATAATAGTCAATTTATATAAACTGCATTTTCTATCCTCCCACTTTTCTTTTCAACCAAACAAAAGAGTTTTCTACCCTCCCATTTTTCCATCTCTCCAACCAAATACACACGAGGAAAAACTAAATATTTTTCATCCTCCCACTTTTCCACTCCTCCAACCAAACAGACCCTTAGGTAGGGGTGGCAATTAGGCTGGTTGGGTCATAAATAGGTTGGATACATTATTATCCATTTAATAATTTTTTATCCTCTTAAATATAAATTAAAAACCCATTACCCACTTAACTTATTTAACTAAAAGCCCGCTCATTTACCCCCAAAGCCCTAAACTAGCTATATATATATATATATATATATATATTTGATGAGTTAATTAGCTTTTTTTGAGAAAATAATTAGGTAAATAAACATACCAACAATTTCAAATTTTAATGAGCTAAACACACCAAATTAATTCCATAAAAAATTATTATTAAAAAAAAAAAAAACACACACACACACACACACACAGCAAATTAAAACATAATATCATATTTATCAAAAAATAATTATCAAATTCATCTAGATTAAATTAATCTTGAAGAAGAAACACGGGTATGAACAAATTTTCTTTCTTCAAATTTTCTTAGAAACCAAACAAATCCCATTGCCCAAACAATCAGTCATCGATATAGTCTCACAAATCATGACAAAATAAAATCATCAACAACCAAATTCGAATTGTAAAAATCATAAATGACCTTAGCAATTCTATGAAGGAGAGAGAGAGAGAGAGAGAGAGAGAGGGGGTGAAGAGTACATGATGCAGATTGATTAAGGGAGAAGAAAATATTTTAATATTTTATGTTGTTTCATCTTTCCTAGTAGAATTAGGATTTATTTGCTTTTACAAGTTTAATTAAAATCATTTTCCTAGTTAAATTTTTTTTCCTTTCTCAAATATTTTCTATAAATACTCTTTATAGAGAGGTTGATTATTGTTATGCGTTGATTAATAAAAGCTTGTTAGAGAGGTTTTCTCTATTATTTTGCCTACTAGCCTAGTGTTCTTATGGAATTTGGGTTTCGTGGAAGAGTTGTAGTAATTGTGTGTTACAAATTTTGCTTCTACACTCAACGAGAGAGAGAGAGAGAGAGAGAGAGAGAGAGAGAGAGAGAGAGAGAGAGAGAGAGAGAGAGAGAGAGAGAGAGTCATTGCCGCTAGAAAAAATAGAAGCAGAGCAATGAATCGAAACTAATTTCATTGCTGTCATCATCTTCATTTGTAGTGGTCAAAGATGCCATCACCATAGCCAAGCTTTAAGTTCAAGAATATGGTTTTTGGTATTTGAGAGGTAGGAAAATAAGGAAAAACCTAAGAAAATCAACAAGAAAAAGAAAAAGAAGAGATGGAGAGAGGAGGCTAGCTCCGGTGGCTGCGTTGGGAGTTAGGACTTAGAGTTTTGATTTTGTTATTAGTTTCAAATGTAAATGGTTAGTCTAGGTACCTCGTGGGTTTACCAATTAAGACTCATTTAATTGAATAATCTAATGGGTCTTTAACCAGTTAACTCAAATGTTTAATTGGGTTAGGTTAAGACTTACCCAAATTAAATGGATAATGGGTAGGTTAATGAGTTTGGATAAAAATTGTCACCTCTAATCTTAGGTACTTCAGTGCTTGATCTAATGAAACATTACTCAAGAATGGAACCATTACTTATTTTTCCATTCATCGAATCTCTTCAAAATAAGAAATACTTAGTAGCAATTTGCCTCATTACAAATTTAAGTCTTAAGCTCTTGGAAAATCCCACACTCTCATCCTCAAAATTTTCTTAGTACTCTTGTAATGTCTCAAAAAATAGTAAGTCACTTTTTCCTATTCCAATTCCACCCTTTGAGATTGTTTCTCTCGATTTTGGAATGCTCATTTGATAGTTTGGGGGATTTTGTGAGAAACCAAATTCCAATTTTTGTTTATGTTTGATGTTTCATACCAAATTTTAGGCTTAAGATAGCAATAAACGGAAGGACTGAAATAACTACATTATTAAAGTAAGTAGATTAAAATGAAACAAAAAAGAATATAATTAAACTTAATGAACTATAACGAAATTATAGGAACAAAAATGAGTGATCTTACTTACCAGCTCAGTGTGATTCTTCTTCTCCAAAAAAAAAAAAACTCAATGTGATTCTAGATCCTATTGCAATGGTTCACCATGCTTGGAGCACCATCCATTATGAAACCCACATAGTCATCTTAGCCAACACGATATCAAATTTGTAGGCGACAACGGTAACGTAATGCACCTTCATCCTATAAATCTTTTGTCTTTAATTAATACCCCCACCTTGCCAAAAGTACGAGTATTCTTACTTACGTATTTAATAAGTTTTTAAATCTTATTTCAATGTTCCACCATGCTTAGGATTTTTAAGATTCTTTCCCAAGTCTTACACTGTGTTTTGTTGGGGGATAATAGGGAGGATGGAAAACAAAGGGAGGAAAATAGGGTGGAAAACAGTGTTTTCCACAGTTTGGCATGCTGAGGAAAATGCTGAGGATGGAAAACCCGAGAGAAAATTCTCTCCCGGGCCCACAATTTGCGTCCTCCCAAATTGGGAGGAAAATTGTGGAGAGAAAACTGCTCTTACCGTGGAATTACACAAATGCCCTCTCCCACCTACCCTCTTCACAAACACAACGGCTGTTCTGGAATCAAGTAAAAAAAAAAAGAGAGCGAGAGCTAGAGAAAAAAAAGAGAGAATGAGAGCACTTCTTGAATGAGGGAAAAACGAAAGAAAAGAAGGGGGAGATAAAGAGATAAGAACAAACGTGTATGGAGGAAGAAAAAAAAAAAAAAAAAAACAGAGAGCGAAAGCTGGAGAAAAAAAAGGGAGAATGAGAGCACTTCTTGAATGAGGGAGAAAAGAAAGAAAAGAAGGGGGAGATAAAGAGATAAGGACAAACGTGTATGGAGAAAAAAAAAAAAAAAAAAACAGAGAGCTAGAGTTGGAGAAAACACTTCTTGAATGAGGAAGAAAAAGAAAGAAAAGAAGAGGAGATAAAGAGATAAGGACAAACGTGTATGGAGGAAGAAAAAAAAAAAACAGAGAGCGAAAGCTAGAGAAAAAAAAAGGGAGAATGAGAGCACTTCTTGAATGAGGGAGAAAAAGAAAAAAAAAGAAGGGGGAGATAAAGAGATAAGGACAAACATGTATGGAGGAGGAAAAAAAAAACGAATGGATGAAATGAAATGAGAAAAAGGAGAAATAATATAAAGAATAAAAAAATTGAGAAATGTTACCACAATATTTTCACAATATATTTTAAGTAACTGATTATTATTAGTTAATATTGGTGAGTAAAAAAATAATTTCAGTGGTGGGTTCAAATTAGAACTAGTAACAACTTTTCACATAAATTTTATTGTGAAAGTATTGTAAAAAATGTTGTGGACGTAACATTTCTCATTGAAAAATATAATTGTTGGTAAATTTTATATTATTTAATGAGTACAAATAAATATATTTTTTACCCATTATGTAACAAGGTATAATATTCAATTTATATAAACTACATTTTCTATCCTCCCACTTTTCTTTTCAACCAAATAAAAGAGTTTTCTACCCTCCCATTTTTTCATCCCTCCAACCAAAAACACACAAGGTAAAACTAAATATTTTCCATCCTCCCACTTTTCCACTCCTCCAACCAAACAGATCCTTAGGTAGGGGTGGCAATTGGGTTGGTTGGGTCATAAAGAGGTTGGATACAATATTATCCATTTAATAATTTTTTATCCTCTTAAATATAAATTAAAAACCCATTATCCACTTAACTTATTTAACTAAAAGCCCGGTCATTTACCCCCAAAACCCTAAACTAGCTATATATATATTTGATGAGTTAATTAGCTTGTTTTGAGAAAATAATTAGCTAAATAAACATACCAACAATTTCAAATTTTAATGAGCTAAACACACCAAATTAATTCCATAAAAAAAATAAAAACACACACACAGAGAGCAAATTAAAACATAATATCGTATTTATCAAAAAATAATTATCAAATTCATCTAGATTAAATTAATCTTGAAGAAGAAACACGGGCATGAACAAATTTTCTCTCTTTAGATTTTCTTAGAAACCAAACAAATCCCATTGCCCAAACAATCAATCATCGATATAGTCTCACAAATCATGACAAAATAAAATCATCAACAACCAAATTCGAATTGTAAAAATCATAAATGACCTTAGCAATTCTATGAAGGAGAGAGAGAGAGAGAGAGAGAGAGAGAGGGTGAAGAGTACATGATGCAGATTGATTAAGGGAGAAGAAAATATTTTAATATTTTATGTTGTTTCATCTTTCCTAGTAGAATTAGGATTTATTTGCTTTTACAAGTTTAATTAAAATCATTTTCCTAGTTAAATTGTTTTTCCTTTCTCAAATAGTTCCTATAAATACTCTTTATAGAAAGGTTGATTATTGTTATGCGTTGATTAATAAAAACTTGTTAGAGAGTGTAGGGACATGATTTTAGTTGACCCGATCCTTGTTAGTCAAGTATTGGCCTAAAAGGTCCCACACAATAAATTTTTTGTAGAGTATGGGCTAAAGAACTTGGTTCCAGTTGGCTTAAACGGTTTGTTACATGGGTTCAGGAGATACAGAAATAAGAACAAAAGGAGGTAGCGGTGAAAAGAGATCCTTCTCAGATGATAAGGTCTCCAACTTGATTAATGGGCATAGATTCATGCAAATAAAATTTCTCTACAATGCTCTCTCCTCTCTTTCTCTCTGTTTTTCTCATCCCCTTCTCTTGGGGGAATTCTACATATTATATAGACCCTCTCTTATCATCTGGGTTTTACACTTGTTGATCATCCAAACCCCTACTTGAGCACCTGTCCCATCAGACACCCTTATCAGTTTTTTGTGAGTTGCAGTGATCAAGGTAGCACTGTTCAGGGGTCTTCTCTTTATTAATGCGGCCAGGAGAGTAGTTGTGGTGCATTTAATGTGGTGGTGGCAGCCTTTGTTGAGATATTTTGGGTCTTCTTCCTTTATGCGTATTCGGGGAATGGGCTACAGTGGTTGAGACGCACTTTTGATCTGGGTTTTGCAGTGTCCAAGGAGGAATTCCTCCTCGGACATATTCTCTTGGCCCCAGTGGGCCTAAAATAGGGATTCTGGGCCACGATATCTCTTCGGACGAATTGGTCCTCGAACGGGCCCGGGGCCCAGTCAACCTATCACTTTGGGTCGGTCTCTACAGAGAGGTTTTCTCTATTATTTTGCCTACTAGCCTAGTGTTCTTATGGAATTTGGGTTTCGTGGAAGAGTTTTAGTAATTATGTGTTACAAATTTTGCTTCTACACTCAATGAGAGAGAGAGAGAGGGTGGCGGTGGTTGCTTTGTATGAGAGGAAGAAAGGAACACAAAGACAAGATGAAAAGGTCTAGGGTGGAAGAGAGAAAAATAATATAATAATGAATAAAATGAAATTTTTAATGAAAATAAAAGTAGTGTAATAAATTTGATGTAGGGGTTTTTACAATAAATTGGTTACAATAGTTTTTTTAAATTGGTCAATATGGACATATTGGATTCGAGTCAAAACTAACCAACCTTGGTGCAATCCAAATCAGCTCGCAAATATGCCAAAAAATTCCTGACGGAATTCCAGGCAGTGCAGCAACCTTCCCAACCACAGTCCACACCGATCCGAGTTCATTGGAGAGCTCCTATCTTGGACATGGTTAAGGTCAATTTTGATGATGCACTATTCAGTTGGGAGTGAAAATCAGGGTTTGGAGTTGTTTTGGCTAGATGTTTTAGTAAATTACACTATTCTCATGTTAAGAGAGAGGGTAATATGGTTACTTATGTTTTGTCTCTTTTTACTTTAAATGTTTTAGATTATAGTGCGTGGATGGAGGATGCTCCACCACAGTTTCTTTCTTTTGTTTCTAGTAAACTTTGATGGGTTTTCTTTGAATAAAAGGTACTACATTGATTCTCAAAAAAAAAAAAAACTAATGTGAATGCTCTAAGTCTGAGGTGCTATCAGACCAATTGGGGGTCATTGGCTAATTCTAGAGGTCCTCAGTTAAAACTTTAAAAGATAAGTTGTACAAAAATAGTTAGAATAATACACCCTCATATTGGAAAGTAGTTGAAAGAAAAGTACCAGTAATCATAGTCCTATTTGCGTATTTTGTTAAAATATAAAAATAAAATTAAGTAAAAAATAAGAGATAGAAAATACAAAAAAGGAATGACAAGGTTCTAGTGTTTGGCCAGTTATATGTTTTCTTATTTAATTTTGTATTACAATTATACACTTACTTAAAAGGATAAAAATTAAAATAGAATAAATACAATAGCTTCAAATATTATTTAAACACATAATAATTTATTATATTATTGTATTATACATAATCTTGGTGTTAAATACTTAAAGTACTGAAAGTACTCCATACTATTTTAAATTGGTCAAACCTACTGTAAAAATTGATTTCAGAATTAATTTTATTCCAGAGGTCTTTAATTAAAAGATAAGTTGTACAAAATAATTAGAATGATAATTCACACACATAATGTAAAGTAGCTGAAAGAAAAGTAGTAATAATAATATAAGCTAAGGTTTTAGTAGGTTGTACCAAAAATTAGTTACGCATTTTCAATAAGTCGGCACCGTCTCTACAAACGTGGTTGGAGAATTCTAAATTGTATTCCAAAAATTCCACGTACAGAAAGAAACAACTTATTATTATCTTCTTTCCCATCAAAAAAGGAACAAATTATTATTTTCTTAATTTGTCTTACTTGACGTGCTCCTCTATCATACAATCACAGCCCTTGAAATTTTATTGGGAACCACGCAGTTCATATAAGTGGACGGTGTAAAAAATTTTGGTGTGAGCTTTGTCTTGTTTGGCATTAAGTATTGTACATCTTTTTAATACCTTTGCATGTCATGGTTGACTTAAAGTTTTTGACATGAAAGCCTCATGACATGAGTTAACCTACAAAGAATCCAAGATAGACAGGAGGAGGGCTAATGGTTTTTGGCTTTGACCATTTCAACTACAGGGACAATGAGAGAGAGAGAGAGAGAGAGAGAGGACCTAAGGCTAAGGGTGTGTGAACTTTAAGTTAAACTACGCACCCCATATCTTTGTGGGATAGGAATATACTAATATGACAACTTTACATATATATATATATATATATATATTAGTTGGGATTGATTAAAAAAAAAGTTGGAATTTATCTAGTATTTTAGCTATCTAAACACGGGTTATTATTTAGGGTTTTACTAAGGTACATCGTTAGGAAACTATTTAAGAAATTTTTTTTATAGAAAAATAAAAAAATGATTAACTTTTTTATTACAATTTTTTCAAATTCCTATAAATGGTTTCCAAAAATAGGTATATTGTTACAAATTTATGGGTAAACCTCACTTTGAAAATTTGTTGGCTTCATACCAAATGTTACAAATTCATAAGTAGAAATCACCCTTAAAAACTAGCTTGTAAGGAGATAGTGTCCAAGAGCTTATAAACACATGTTTAATCTTACACTTAATCCATATGAGATATTCAGATCAAAACACATACATTAACCAAACTTTTTTTTTAATAGTCATGACAAATTGAGATTAGAGGAAAGCTTAGGTTTGAACTAGATAATAAGGTCATCATCATAATTTACTATAGTAAAAAATGAGAGTTTATATAACTTTTTATACAAATTTGTTTACGTGTTGGATGGCACATATATATTCTTATGCTAAATAGTTTTGTAGAAGAAAATCAAATAAATACTTTATAAGTAAAGTTTTAATTTTTTAGGGTCAATTTGGTATTGTTGTTTAAACAATAGTTTTTAGTATTTAAACATTACAACACGTATTTCTACAACATTTTTGAATTCACACATATTTTCATGACACTTAAACAACATTATTAGAAATATTTTACGAAATGGGTCCTTATTTTTCCTCTTTGGGGTAAAATATAAAAATTTATAAATTTGTCTAGTTATCAGTAAATAAAAATTACCCACAAACAACTCCTTTATTAGAGTTTTTACTAAAGCTCAGAATAGGACTTTACGTACAAATCCTTTCTAATTAAGACATCTTTAAGGCCCCACGGCCCAACTCATGTGCCTAATTGTCTCCTTATTTTTTTATGAGATATTATTTTAATAATAATAATAATAATAATAATAATAATAATAATAATAATAATTTTATGGAATGTCCAAAAGATAAAAAATTGTAGTAATTTTATACCAAAATTCATGAGATACATTCTCTAATATTGACACAATTTTTTTTTTTATAATAATTAAAGTGACAAGTTGTATTTGTAGTAATATCATTTTCAAATGACCTTACTATTTTTTTTATATACATATATAAAACCTTATAACTGATAATTTTTTTAAAATAATTTGATATAATTTTAAGATTAATCACAACATACCAACTTAATAAAAAAACATTATAAAATTTTGTATACCACCTCAATAATAGTAAAAAAAACATTATAGAATTTTGTGGTGGAAGAATTATTGGTATCTTAATGGGAAAATGCGAGTATGGAAACAAAAATCAATAAATGAGTTCATATTTATTCAACAAGAAATAAGAAAAAAAGTTTAGGCCTTAGGAGATCCCAAGATTTTGTTTCCAATTAATTGACCCTACCCTACATACAGTAAAGGCAAATTCGTCTTTCTAGGAAAATTAATACGAGGGTGCCCCCTATAGTATACAGTGAAGATGGGTGTGTCCCAAAACCAAAACACATTTTTATTTAATGTCTTTGAAGAATAATTTCTTTCTTTCATGGGGACTTTTGTTGGGTCATGAGTCATGACGACGTTGGCGTATGTTAGATAGTATAGACTTCTTTATGTGAGAGAGAGAGAGAGAGATAGGGACTTTATGAGAGAGAGAGAGAGATTGAGATAGAGGTCAAAGCAAGGCAGTTGTGGTACTGTATAGGGGTAATGATTTAGGCTTAGAAGGGCAGGATACGAATTCAGAAGCTCGTGATATATATAAATATATATTATATATATATATATATATACATTTGTAAGTCACAGAGAATTTTCTGTTTTCATATCCAGCTTGCTTTTTTTTACTATTATGCAATATATATATATTTCTTTCTTTCTTTTGCAGTGCAAGCAGGGGGGGTTGAATCAGAAGCTAGCAGAAACAGGCAGCAGGTATTTTCAGAATCCCTTTTAAGGAATTTACAGACTCTCTCTCAGCCTCACCCTTCGTCTTTTCCTTTTCACTTCCAATCTCTCTCTTTCTGTCTTTATTTTTTCCTTCTTGCTTTTGAAGGTCTGTGTGCGTGTGCGTATATATTTGAACCCAGACAGTCCCAACGGGTTTCAAAGAATATCGTAGCACTGTACTGTTTTTAGGAGCCAAACCAAACCAAACCAAACTCAGAAGCCCTTTTTTTTTTTTTAATAATTTTTTTTGGAGAGTCTGAGAGGAAAAGGGTGTAAAGTCGAGCATTTTAAGGGGATCTGAGAGGAACCCAGGTGGTGAAATCTTGTTTAGAAGTGTAAAGATAGAGACTTTGTTGGATATTCAAGAGTGTTTGAGGAGAAGGAGCAAAAGTGTGTAGATCAAGAGGACAAAAGATGAGTAGTAGTTGTGGGAGAAATGGGGCTGTGAGGCAGTATATAAGATCAAAGGTGCCTCGCTTGAGATGGACTCCTGAGCTCCATCACTGTTTTGTTAATGCCATTGAGAGGCTTGGTGGCCATCACAGTAAGTAATTTCTCTCTGTCTCACTGCTTTTTGTTTCCTTCTGTGGCTTCCTTCACTCATGTCCTTGTTTTTCTTTTTATGTAGAGGCTACACCTAAGCTTGTTCTTCAATTGATGGATGTCAAAGGACTAACTATCTCACATGTCAAGAGCCATCTCCAGGTTCTTTTTTCTCTTTCTTTTTGTTAACTTATTCTACTCCTTCGTTTTTTTTTTTAAAAAAAAAACCTTTTGTGATGGTTCAAAATTTCAAGCATATTATTTAATTTCTTTCTTTTGGCTTGTTTGCATGGCTTCTCTTTGTTCCAACAGATGTATAGAAGCATGAGGGGTGACTTGAGCAGACAAGGTAACCTAAGCTTTCTAACCCCTTCTCCCCCCCCTTCCTTCCTTTTTATTTTTATTTTTTCTTGGTTTTTTGGCAGAAACATTTGAATAACATGCATTACACACATTCCTTAGCTACCAAAGCTCTTTATCTCTTTCCAACAGTATACCTTTTTAGGTTCTATTTTATATACCATTATTCTACTTAGACCATCCATAATCTTTTCCTCTATTGGTACTTCAGAATCTCAATTGATGGACTCACATGATACCATATCTTTTGGTAATGAGTGTCTGGATCCCTTCATTTATTCTTCCTTTTTAATTTTTAAAATTTTTTTTCTTCTATTTAGTTGATGCCAAAATAGATGAGAACAAAAGAAAACCATTATCTTTTCAGATCTTCTAGTATTGGCATATTTGATGAAAGCCACACCCCTCATTTACATCTGTCGCTTAAGATCTCAGTAATTATTATTATTATTATTTTTCAAATCAAAGGCTCTTTTAATGGTAGCTAGCTAGGACCCATTTACCTTTACTTTCTTCTAAAGCCTTTTTGTGTAGCAGATAGAGGTTCTACTCATCAGCAAAGAAGACAATCTTTTGAGGAGCATGATGATGATGATGAGTGTGTTGATGAAGTGAATGATGTGGGTTTTTATCCATTGTCAAAACCCCCCATTGGAAAAGAATCAGATTCTCCCTTCACCTACTGTACCCCTCTCCCTCGAAAAAGGTCAGCTTTGCTTTGCTTATTGTAGTTCACACTATTAAAATGTCAAAAAAAAGGTTCTACAATAGTGTAAATAAAGAAACAAAAAGAATAGGGAAAGGATTGCATGATCTTTCTTTGCTTTTTCAAACTTGTTTTTATTCTCTTATTGAAATGGAATTCTTATGTGTTTTCCTTTTCCCCTCAGAGCTAGAATTGAAACGATGAGTTCAATCTCTGAGAGCCTGCAATGCAGCCAAAGAATAAATGAGACAGTCTCAAATCCGTACTCTTTTGATGATTACATGCGGGCCATGGCTGAGCATAAGGGAATAAAAGAGGGTTGTGGTTCAAGATGGCAGACACAGCCTCAATCCCCAGCCTTCTTTCTGCCACGAGATCTTTACAACCTCAACTCTTTCAAATATGCGGTGCAAGAATCTCATTTCCTTAAGGTACGCTATCAAAAAGAATATATGTATCTCTCTTTCTCTTTCTCTGCTATTGCTTTAGTAGCTTTTTTAATGGGTTGAGTGTATTGTTAGTTTTTGGTTTCAATTTCTACCAAGATATATAGTATAATATATAAAGATGGCTTTTATTTTTTATTTTTTATTATACGACTCTGACAATGCTCTTATCTTATGACCGGTAGAGAAGCATGGAATATCCATGCTTTTCAGGTAAATAAGCGTCACTTGTATTGTCACATTGCGTTTTCTTACTTCCACGGCAATTGGGAAGAGTGTTTAACTTTAGTACTAGGTGTAGTACTTTCTAGGCTGCAATGTTAAACGAAATGAAAAATCTCTGATCTTTCACATACCAGTTCTTTTTTATATATAAAGGTGCAAAACTTACAGATCGGAAGCTACAGTGCCTGGAATCCTTTTTATATATACCTTTTTTTTTCTTCCCTGTTTTGTCCTTTTCTTTCCTTGGAGATGCTTGGTTGGTGAATACTTGTAACAGAACTATAGTGACTAGGCATTTGCTTCTGCATTCATTTTGTTGTCTTTTATAAAAGGTTCGGGGTTAATGTATGTCCTTAGAGCATCCGCAGCCCAAAATGTTATCCTATTCTACTTTACTATTCCAAAAATTACTTTATTAATTATACAATACAATTTTACAATACTCCAACATCCCAACTTTTATTTTACAATTCAACACATTAAAATAATATTTCTACACAATAAAATAATATATTCCAAAACTCAAATAAAAACAAAAACCCAAAACCCAAATCAGCTCTGCAACCACCTGCTACCACCACGACGACGACGACGAAGAACATACCCAAACTGTTGTTTTCTTGAAACCCTAGAAACCCCGGCCACAAACTCCGGCAACCACGACAACCCACAAAATCAAAATCAAACCAAACCACGGCAACCCCCAACTCCACCACCATGAACCCACAAAAAAATCCATCCCAAAATCAAACCAAACCAATAGCAAAATGCCATACCCAATTCCTTTAAGCACCGGTCACAGCAACCAAAAAAAAAAAAAAAAAACCCAGCCTAGAACTCAGGGAAGACGATCCACCACGATCCACGAAGAAGACGATCCACCGCAACCCACCATGATCCACGGAGAATACGAGAAGCTTGGCGTTGGCAGCAACGGCGAGAGAGAGAGAGAGAGAGAGAGAGAGGGGGGGGGATGAGAGAGAAGAGAGAGGCTTGGTTAGGTGGCTTGCAGTGGCCTTGACGGTGGGGCTTGTGACAGTGGGTCCGGCCATGGTGGCTTGGTGATGGTGTTCATGTCCACCTTGGTTTTGGGTCTGAAGAGGAGAGAACAAACAAGAGAGAAGAAGACAAGAGAGAGAGGGAAATGAAAGAATGAGAAAGGAAGAGAGAAGAATCAGAGATAATATAATAATAATTTTTAATTATACAATCTTACTACAGTGCCAGCCTAGAAATTGGATGGTATTGTAGTAGTATTGTAAAATTTTTTACAATTGGCACATTTTGCAAGTCGGGCTAGAGCAACATTTTAAAGTTGTGATGGTAAAATATATCAACATATACAATATACCATTTGGGCTGCGGATGCTCTTAGGGCATACATTAACAAATCCGTTTTTGAAAATTTTTTATCGGGAATTGAAAAAGTTGTCAAAACCTTTTTAATTCTCAATAAATTTTTTTCCAAAAATGGTTAGTAAAATCCTTTATAAAACATTATCATCTAGACAACATTTACTTACTGAATCTGCTCTTGGTCTATAATTGTGATTTTCTATGTACAATTTGTATACTCACTAATCTTTCACTAGCATCAAGCCTCAACTTTACAACGTCTATCATTGGAGGTGACATGGGCACAACATCTGTGTTAGTCATGTCTTAAAATGGTCATGTGTCAGTCATGTATCCGTGTCTAGTGCATGGAAATATTGGGCATAAACCTTATCCTTCACCTTAAAGTCACTATCTCATGTTTTTATTTGAGTTTTCAAAATTAGTGTTAGTTCGGGCCGGGCCCGTTTGGTACATGTGTTTAAACACGTTTTCAGTTTTTAAATAATATTACACGTATTTCCACACTTTTTCACCCACAAGTATTTTAAGAAAAACTGAAAACTGTTGTTTAAACACACGTATCAATCAGGTCCAACATTCTTTTTGAAAACTTCTTGAATAAAATACTTACCAAAAAATTTATTGTTTTCTATGCCCTTCTATGTCCCCCCTTCCCCAATCAAATATTATAATTTTTATTATTAATTGCATGGCTACAAAAATGGTTACGGTCTCTTATTGGTAGTTGGTATACCTGATACATTCTTTGGTATAAAATAGGAATGGTCAAATGGACCATTATTGCATTGGGGCAGAGAGTTACATTGGATGTAATGGGGATTTTCTAGTTGTATGACTACCGCATTATTTGATTTATTGGGTTGTTCCCACTTGATCTTGCAATTTTATTTCTTCCAATTCAGCTCAAAGTTTTCAATTGGAAGTATTTTGAAATTTATTTCTAGAAGTAATCATCTTATGTGAAACTGTTGTGGCTTTATAAGTAAAATTTGATTAATGAGACACTTAAGCTACTGGAGGTTCAAATTTACATGAGTTGCTGTAGTCTACTAGAGATGGTTACTATCCTTAATTCTTTTTTACCATAAATATGACTTACAGTTCCCTATTAAAGCTAGTAGGGTAACCGAGTTGAATTGAATGCTCTTTAAATGTTACTGCTACTTTTGCTTGCAAGCAGCCAAGAGAAGATAAAGTCATTCATTTAAAAAAAAAATGCTTACAACATTATTGGTAAATGACTTTTTCACCTCCCCCTATCTGCCGAACATTTTTGTAATTTTATAGTCATAGCCTTGAAAGCTTCAGTACTCGTAAAGGTTCTCCTCACATGTATATTGCATTTAGCATGTTTTTGTTATGACATTTACAAAATTATCCTCGATACAAAGTATTATCACTAACATATACGACATCAAGTAAAAAACTTGCACGAGCAAAACCTTCCTTCAACATGTGTTTGATAAACCATAAACTTGTTATCACGACCTCTTACTTTGTTGTTTAACAGGTATCCAGTCTAGAGGATCAAAAGTACACCCCAGAAAGAAGGCCTAAACATGAGAACAATGGAGGGGGAAGTGCCCAACAACAAGAAGTTGGTGGTTGCGAGTTGTCATTATCGCTCTCATTGCCTCATCCGTCCTCCCAGAAAAGCAATGCTTCTTCCGTGAGCGAGATCAGTGAGACAATCTCATCCTATTCTAGATCTTATTATAAAGATTGCTCCAGCTCATCTTCTGGAAAACATAGTATTAACCTAGACCTATCTATAGCTCTATGTTAATGTAGAATTCATCTTTTACCATGTTCCCATAATACTCTTTCAAAATTTCTTCGTTCTTTGTAATTTATCAGCTTAACTCACCGACTTTCATGGACATGATCTATATTTATATTTGGAGACTTAGGTAAGAGCTTAGCTTCAATTTGTTTTTGGCACCTGAAATCTGGTTTACTAATGTCCAAATTGAGTAATGTTAGGGACACAATGTTTTTCATGACTATTGATTTGACCTATTGTGATTAGAGTAACGTCATTTTCACTTGGGCTATTGACACTTTTGTGATTATCCATGTCAATAGTTATTAAAAAGAGTAGTGTCTATAAACTTTTTGCTTGCCTGGACACTTGGACATACGAGGATGTAGATGTCTTCGAGAGGTTTTGTAACATCGTAAATTAAGCCTTCTTTCTAAAGCTCTTAGTTGTTTCTCAAATGTCACTGCTGTCTAGAACCATTTGCGAGGATAGGGCTAAAATCGAAATGGTTTGTACTTGTTCATGTACATTATGAGCTTGGTTTGGGAAAAATTTGTTATTTTAGCAATAAGTCAAATTCATTTAAATATAATAACATGATGGTGGAAATACAAATAAATAACATTGAAATTAGGGCGTGCAAATGTCGTTTAAATTGAGTGTAGTGCGTTTGGAATGCTCTCTTTGCTAAGATCTCTCAAATGCTCCCAATTCCAAATCGAATCTCTCTCAATCCTCTGGGATAAAGACCTATATTTCCCAATTACCTTAAATAACGTAACTGGCAAAGATTATGAGCTAGAAAATTTACATTTCTGTAAACAAAAGATAAAACCCTAACACAAAGAATCTTCAAAGCAATTAAGTTTAGGGCCCGTTTAGTACGAGAGATTTTTAGGAATGTTATTTGTATTTTTTTGAAATACGTGTAGGTAAAAAAGTGTGAAAATATGTACTTATTGTTTAAACACAAAAAATTATTGTTTAAACAATGGTGATAGATGGGTCTTAAATCTCTAGAATTTATGAATTCCTCAAATTTTGGAGTAAAAGTGGCCCATCCCAAACCGAATTTTCATAGCTCCATTCCTTCGAGCATGGTTTGGACTTATTTCTCCTACGTAGATATAAATTATTATATTAATTTTTTTTTGGAGAAAAATTAAAATATTTATCAAATCAAAGAAATTCAAAACTTATAAATTAATATATATATATTTTTTGAGAAAAAGTAAGAGAATTTTATTAAACGAAATCCGATTAGAATACACTATACAAATCACTAGGTAGAGATTTTACCCATACATCTATGTCTGTAAATAAAATTGCTCTCCTAGTTAAAGCATGAGCTAACCTATTCCCTTCTCGTCAAACATGGCTGAACTTGTAAGACCGAAGAGACGCCCCTAAACTCTTACAATCATCAATCACAAGACCAAATAAAGTGCTACACCTCCTCAACATATTCAGGGCAGCAAGAACCCTTGCACAACCCCCCCTCTATCTCCACATCAAACAAGCTAAGCTCCTTAGCAAATAACAATGCACGACGGGCAGCCATGGCCTCTGCCAGCTCCACCGACTGAACCAAAGGAATTTTGCGACTCAACGCAGCGATAATTTGTCCCTGAAAATCACGGAACACCACTCCAATACCCGCACATCCAGAAGCGTCAAAGAAGGCCGCATCAAAGTTACCTTTATATACCAACTCCAACGGCGGAGACCATTTCACTTGAACACGCTGAGCAGCAACCTGTGATGATTGATGATTCACATTGAGAAATTCCATGACATAATCCTTTGCTCGACTACCCAACTTGTGAAGACTCCAAGAGGGCTGCTTCTCCCTAATCCTATTGCGTCGCTGCCATAAGCTCCAAGCTATGGTGCAGAACAATGCAACCTGAACAAAGGAGCAAAACCCGGATTAGATTTCCACACAAATTGAGCTTGATCACACAGCCAAAGACTATGCAGCAACGTCTCCTGATGTTCCTCACAAAATTAATATAGCCCCACCTCCCCTCCTCTTTCCCCACTATATGACTATTTAAAAAAAAACGGACTCTTTTTTTCCTTTTTAATATGAAGTCAATTATTTTACTAAATATCCTATCAAATTTTTTATTTTATTTTACTAAATTGCTAACTTCTCACTTAAGACTCATTAATCATATAAAACTTTCATTTTTCCATTCAAGTTATCAACTTATTATTTAATTAATTTATTTTAATATTAAAATGCTCCAATATAATGTGTTCGTGAACAAACTTGTAAGTTTGAGACTCAATTAGGTAAATATAATATAATATATTTATATGTATTAAAAGAAAAATACTTATATAGATTTGAGATTGTATTATGTAAGATTATAATAACTTCATGTGATATCATATTATTATTTGTGATTTTTAACAACATAATTTTGGTGAATTTAATTTGTGTAAGTCTATAAAATAAAATCATTTTATCTAATTAATTTAAATAAAATAATTTTAACTATAATTTACTTATTAATTATTAATATAGATTTGTGAAGGGATGTAAATTTTTAGTCTTGGTGTATACTATAAATACTGAAAGATTAACTTAATCAAGTGACTCATGATAAAACCTAAGTTGTTTGATAAGAATATAATCTAGAACACATAATTTAGTTTGGTGATGAACACTTGGATCATGTTTGTTAAAAAAAGAAAAGAACCAATTTTGATCTTTTAATATTTGGCTTACTTAACTCAACTTGATTATTTGTGATATTTTGAAAATTTAGGGAGCTACCGATTTAGGTGAGTATTTGTGATTTTCCATTAAACCACCGAAAGTTCTCATGATTTTCAATGTCTAGTGGAGAAGGTATGAACCAAAAGTCGATTGAAAGACTTGGTTCCTTTCTTTGGGTTTTCTATAAAACCATAAACACTTCTCTAAGGCAATAAATGAGTCAAGTCTGACAGTTTTTAGACCCCTTAAAACACAATTGGATTAACCTAGTTAATTAGCCAAGTTGTTACTTAGTCCAAATTCCAAGTCTAGGTTATCACAATCAAACAATCATATCATGCATAGCAGCGGAAAATAAATAAGACAATGATATGATCACCCAGGAAAACCAAACCGGTAAAACACTTGGAGAGGATTTGACCTAGTTATCCTCAAGGTAAAAAGCAAATCCACTAAAAAGAATCGAAGTTCATACAAAAGGACTTACAAGCACCCCCGCTTGACTTCCTAATGCTACCAACCAGTAGAATTTACTGACACGACCACGTGCAAGCTCCGAATCCACGGACTCCTTCTTTCTTTGGATTCCCACCAGCTACAAGTACCCCCGCTTGTGTATTCTTTAAGCTTTAATGGCAGCAACTGTTTTGATCATCAAGGTGTAGAGAATATCTCCTCCTTGAAAACCCTAAGTTTGTGTAAAGGAAAGTTCCTCTAGATCTCACAAGAGATTTACACAAACCGCAATATGAGCAACAATAAAACGTGGTTAGGGTTTGCCTTTTATACTTAGGACAAATAAGAAACCCTAAAAACGTTTTAAAACAATTAGGGCTGAGTTGGAAAATTCTGCAGAAAAGCAATCTGCCCGACGTTTGATCGGTCGAGCCTAAGCTTCGATCGATCGAGCTAGGCCGAAAGCCACAGTGCTTTCTACTTTACATTGACATACAACTTTGAGCTAGTTTTAAACACTTCTAAACACATTGTTTTGATCATAGTTTGCCAACAATACAAATTAGAGTTTTAAATACATAAAGTCCTACACTTTAGAACCTAACAAAGTCAAACCAAACTTTCATTTAATTTAATTTTGAACATGAGTTGGGGTTGTACAAATTTATTAGAAGTCATTACAAAATCTATCTATGATAAATTGATAACACAATTCCCAAAAAGAGAGACAAAATAGTTTTCTTCTCAGATTTTGAATCAGTCTACTTGGTCTTCGGTGACATAGCATCCGCCATTTCCACATCAATTTTTTGTTCCAGAAGTTAAGGAGTGTGAGCATTAATAAGGACCAAATTAAGCTATATTTGAAAACTAAATGTCTACGATGAAAGTTGATATTATAGAGCTTAAGCACTTATATCAACTTTTTAAATGGTATGCCCTAAGATGATTGTTCTAGCTGATTGAATAAATAAAATTTCAAAATATCCCTAATTATTGTTTTTTTATTTTATTTTTATTGATAAGTTACACATGCATGTATCTAGGTTCATGGACCATGTACCTTCGATTTGGTAACTCCAAGCATGACACTTCAGCAAAAAAATATCCTCAAGTTGTCTTATATCATCACTGCATATTTCATCAGTATCATTCAACCAAAATACGAATATATATAGAAACACAACTATAGAGTAGGTAAATTTACATTTTTCTTGGAGGGTTCTTCCTCACTTTCTTCATCAGATTCATCTGTATCTTCCTCTGATTCCTCATTTGAATTGCTATTTTTCATTGGATCTTGAGTATGCTGCAAGGTAAAAAATAAGCAATGTGACTAACTGTCCAATACTAAGAACTAGTGCAAAGCTAATGCGAATTACACAAGATGAGCCTCAACATTACAACCAAAAATGGATACGAAAAAATAAAAATTACACCACTCAACTTCAAAAATATCACATGTGATGCAGAAGATCTGAGTACCGTTGTTGATGACCAGTCAGTGTGCATATAGTGAGGTCAATGTAAAGTTGGAGACATTCAGATAAATTAAAGAGTCACAAAGACATATAGATTACAACCTCACAACACATATAGAAACTTGAATTAGATCAAGCAAATGAAAAATAAGTAAACCAAAATATAGCATCAGAAAGCATAATAATTGTTAAAAAAAAGAAAAAAAGAAAGAAGATTTATTTATTAACTAAGGAGCATTGTTACAAGTATTGTCCATTGGGCAATTGCGAGGAGTGCCAAGTTGCAAAAATATCACACATGTATATTTTCCATAAACAAAATTTGTACATTTATTATATTCTTTGAAACTACATTGGTACTCTTGTCCCCTCTTTATTAGTTTATCTGCCATGCCATTTACTTCATGGAAGACATGATGTGGAAGGATGATCCATTCTTGTCCGAGCAACATCTTGCAATCCAAAATCAAAATAGAAAGTTCCGGTGCCAGAACAACATATGTTGCTAGCCAATTGAGGAGAATTTGTGAGTCAATTTCTAGGTTTATATGTTTATATCTTGTTAGGTTCTAAGACTTTAGGAACTAATATATTAGAATTTTAATTTGTATATGTTGGCAAACCATGATCAAAACATTTAGTCTAGGTTTAGAATTGCTCAAAGTTTGGTTTAATGTAAGTTTGGAATCAAGTAATTGCAGGAAATTACTATTCAATTTCTGCAAGGCTCGATCGACCGAAGAACAGGTTCGACCGATCGAGAATCGTATCTGCAAAATTTTAAGTCAGCCCAAACAGCAGTTCAAGCCCACTAAGGATTAGGGTTTCAGATTTACTTCTCCTAGTATATAAAGGAAAACTTAAGCACGTTTTTAAAAGGCTTAAGAGAGAGTGATTAGAGTGTATCTTGTGCCTTTTTTGTATCTAGGGTTTTGTACCAAAATCCTCTCTATGGTTGGCTCTTTATGCTGTGTGTGTGAATCTTCTGTGAGATCTAGAGGTGTTTGCCTTCACATACACTTAGGATTTCCAATCTCAAAATTGATGTCGAGAGCTTGGTGATTCAGTTGCAGATTCAAGAGCTTAAAGATATACAAAAGGGAGTGCTTGTGATTGCTGGGAATCCAAGAAAGAAGTAGTCCATGGACTTGAAGCTATCACGTGGTCGTGGTAGTAAGTTTCCTACTCGAGGTAGTAATAGGATGTTAGTGGTCTAAGTCGTGATTGCGTAAAATTCAATTCTTTCATAGTGGATTCGTTTTACCTTGAGGATAACTAGGTTAAATACTCCCCAGGTTTTTTATTGATTTTGTTTTCCTGGACTATCATATCGTTGTGTTCTTTATTTTCTGCACTTTACAATGATATGATATATTTGTGTTAACCTAAATTTGGATGATTTGACTAAGTAATCACTTGGCTAATTAACTAGGTTAATTTGGTTGTGTTTTAAGGGGTCTGAAAACAAACAAGTGGTATCAGAGTAGGTAGCTCTTTTGTGTTAGATCTTTTGATCTAAGAGTTGATCCTCGATCCCTGTTATCATGGATAATTTTAAGTGTCTTATTGTTTTTGATTGTGATGATTTGAATAAAAAGGACACTGTTGTTTCTGTTGATCTTATTGATACCTGTGAAACTCTTCGTAAGGAATTATTGAAATCTATGAAAATTTCTAACAAGTTTAAGGAAGAGTTAAAATTGGCTAATCTTGAAAAAGAGAAATTGGTTGTTAGATTAGATGAATCTAATAAAAATAATGAATTTTTGAGAGATCAAATTTCATTTCAAGATGAGAAGATGAAAAGCTTGGAACAAGAGTTAGTTGAATCTAAAGCTAAAATTGAAAATTTGACTAGTACCAAGCCTGCTGTTGATAACAGAAGTGTTTCTGTTTCTCTTAAGCCTAAAACTAAGAAAGTTTATATCCCTTCTTTAAAGAGGAATAATAAAGAAAAGGCTTATTTTGCTAGGTTAGGCAAAGGTAAAGTTTTGATGTAGACGCTGAAGTTTCTAAACCTATGTCTAAACCTATTGTTAGAGAGTATAATAAATCTATTTTTGTGCCTACTTGTCACCTTTGTGGTGTTGTTGGTCATATTAGACCAAATTGTTCTTTGTTGAGGCAAAAACCAAAATTTGAGACTAGATTTGTTGTTAGGAATATTGATATTCCTAAATTTGTTCCTGTTTGTTACTTTTGTAGTGTCTCCGGTCACATTCATCCTAATTGTCATAAATTGAAATTTAAAAATTCTGTATTTCAATCTAGGATATGTGATGATATTTCTCCTGTCATAAGTCCATACAAATTGTTTCATATTCTTTTGAAAAATTTAAGCTTGTTGGCTTGTGAAAGGAATTTGCAGGATTTCAATCTTTCTTAGAATATTAATGTAATCCCTCAAATACACTCTGCCACTCATGGATTTTCCCCTACAAAGCCAAAGACTCGTGCTATATGGGTGAGAAAAGATTCTCTAAGGTGAGTGTTGTTTACTTGTCCCTGATTTAATTCTTTCAATTGTTTGTGGACATGTTTGTTTTTGGTTGTTTTGTTTTCTAAGTTTTTTTTAATTAAAAAAAAAAAAATCCAAAAACATTGAAAAATTTCAAAAAGACAAAAATATTTTATTTTGAGTCTTGTTTTACTTTTCTTGAGGATTACATGCATTATGATATCTCTCTCTTGATTTAGAACATGCTTGACATTGTGGAGAAACTTGAATAGTTTGTGTAATATAAGTGCTAAGTTATTTTTGATTTTGTATGAGTATGTACTAGTTTGTACATGTACTCAATGGTTAATTAAGAAATTGATATTTTTTGTTTGTGTACCTTCTATAACTTAGTTAAGTACTATCATGCATTGCATTTTTAATTATTTAGCATAATGTGTGCTTTTGGTTTTTGGTCATAAAATATTTTTTAAACCAAAAAGATTTTTGTGTTTTGCATTATTTTTCTTGGATTTGAAATCAAGGTTGGCCAATTTATCTTTACATAGCATGTGTATGTACCTTGTTTAGTTTTGATGAGCTTATTTATTGCACTTTACTAGTTTGAGCTTTGTAGTGTATGTTGTGTGGGAAGATGTTTATAGTTTTTGGTCACTTTGTCTTGATCTTGATGTCACATGCCTTTGATTGTCGGACTTGATCTTATTGAGAAAGGCATAAATAACCATCTTACCACTGTTTACTAGCCAATCATGAACACCTTAGTGTATATCATATGATTTTGTGCTTGAGAAAGTGTAGCACATGCACAAAAAGAATATAAAGTGTAGCCTCAGTTTAAATACTAAAATTGGTGTATACATTATTTGGCTATAATTAATTCAATCAAATAAAATTGCTGTGTACATTATCTTGACTATTTTAGTAAGTTTCTAATCAAATAAAATTGGTGTGTACATTATGAGACAAATCAAGAAATTTACATGATTGCAAACTTGTTTTCTAGGAGATGTGGGAGTTATATGATATAACTTTTTAGGTGATAGTCTCTTTCAAATTTATGTGACGAATTTTGTAGAAATTGTGATTGAATTCAATTCACATATCACTTCACATGTATCTCAAGCTTTTACTAGTTGCACACACTACACAAGTGACTCTTTGCTAAACTTGGTACATGATATTGTGTGTGAATTTGTTTTGGCCATCCAAGATTACATGTTCCTTGATTTTAAAGCAAAATGTATTTAATGTTTGAACTTTGAGGACAAGTTGATTGAAAATCTTGTTTTTGGAAGATCTGAGTTGAATTCAAGTGTTTTTGAAAAACTTTTCATTTCATACTCATACATTTTATTCATAATACAATGTGCTTTGAGGAGTTTCTGCATTAGAATGCTCTGTTTTTTTGTATCTGTCTTGCAGTTTTGCAGTCATATCTCTTATTGTTTTCACATATAACATGCATACACTTTGCTAAATTGGGTACTCAACTTGATTTAAAAATTGATTAATTAATTTTTGAGTCCTTTGTACATTTTAGTATATGCTATTTTTTATGTGTGAACTGTAGAAAATATTTTTCTTAAGAGATCTGATGGATCATCAATGTGCAATTATTTTCTCTACTCATGCAATTGTTTATAGGTCACATAATGTCAAGTTTGCATTTATTGAAAGAGAGAATATTTTTCTTCATGTGTATCCTCAACTTAATATTTTTGTTTGATTTGTATCTTTTTATTTATCCCTACCTCCTAAATTTTCCCCAAAACTGTTTTTTCTATTTTTATAGGGGGAGAAATCTATTTTTAAAACCTATGTTCTTCATAGGGGTAGTTATCTCTATTTTCTATAGAATTGAATTGTTTTTTATTCCCTTAATTTTCTATTTTCTCTTGACTTTTGTTGCGTATGTTTTCTGTTTACTCTTTGTTTGAGTAGTCTTTGTTAATACGTGACAAAAAGGGGGAGATTTAGATGAAATGTGGGAATATGTGGAAATCCTATTTGTTTTGTTTAGGGGGAGTTGAAATTGTTTTTGAAAGGGGACAAAATAAATTTTTTGATGTATCTAACTTAGGGGGAGAGTTTGCATATTTGTTATTTGCTTTATTTTTTTTTTACTTGTATTTTCCACACATGCGTTTATGTGTTTGTTGAGTGTTTCAGGAATTTACAGGTTAATTTAGTCGTGGTTGCTGTCTACACTGGCAACTGATAGATAGTAGTTAGGTCGAATTGTTTATTTGGCATTTTATTGTAATGGGCTGTTTTGTAACTTTGAGCATTTTTGTTTTGGGATGTGTTTTGTCACGAATTGCCAAAGAGGGGGATTTTTAGGTTCTAAGACTTTGGGAACTAATGTATTAGAATTTCAATTTGTATATGTTGGCAAACCATGATCAAAACATTTAGTCTAGGTTTAGACTTGCTCAAAGTTTGGTTTAATGTAAGTTTGGAATCGAGTAATTGTAGGAAATTACTATTCAATTTCTGCAAGGTTTGATTGATCAAAGAACAGGCTCGACCGATTGAGAATCGTAACTGCAGAATTTTAAGTCGGCTGAAACAGCAGTTCAAGCCCATTAAGGATTAGAGTTTCAGATCTACTTCTCCTAGTATATAAAGGAAACCCTAAGCACATTTTTAAAAGGCTTAAGAGAGAGTGATTAGAGTGCATCTTGTGCCTTTTTTGTATCTAGGGTTTTGTACCAAAATCCTCTCTATGGTTGGCTCTTTATGTTGTGTGTGTGAATCTTCTATGAGATCTAGAGGTGTTTGCCTTCACATACATTTAGGGTTTCCAATCTCAAGATTAATGTCGAGAGCTTGGTGATCAATTCAGTTGCAGATTCAAGAGCTTAAAGATATACAAGCGGGAGTGCTTGTGATTGTTGGGAATTCAAGAAAGAAGTGGTCCGTGGACTCGAAGCTGTCATGTGGTCATGGTAGTAAGTTTCCTACTCGAGGTAGCAAGTTTCCTACTCGAGATAGCAATAGAATGTTAGTGGTCTAAGTCGCTATTGTGTAAACTTCAATTCTTTCACAGTGGATTCGTTTTACCTCGAGGATAGTTAGGTTAAATCCTCCCCAGATTTTTTACCGATTTGATTTTCCTAGATTATCATATCGTTGTATTCTTTATTTTTCGCACTTTACAATGATGTGATATATTTGTGTTAACCTAGATTTGGATAATTTGACTAAGTAATCACTTGGCTAATTAACTAGGTTAATCTGGTTGTGTTTTAAGGGGTCTAAAAACAAACATATCCTAACTCCCAAGCTATTTTTAAACCATATTTAACAGCTCATATTTCTCCAATATTATTTGAGGCAGTGTCTATGTGAATTGAGAAACCTTTTATCCATCTTTCCTGACTATCTCTTAATACACCTCCACCTCTTGCTTTACTAGGGTTATTTTTAGAACTACCATATGTATTTAAAGCAACAAAAGGGGGTTGTGGAGGACGTTAGTGATTTTGTTTCTTTTGTTTTCCTATTATATGCAAGATGACAAAATTATGCAGCTAAATGTAATGTTTTGTGCACTAGCTGGTTTAGTGTTTTAGTAAGAGGATTGAATATCCTATTATTCCTAGATAGCCAAAGTTGCCAAATTCCATAAGAAATTAGAATATTCCAAGGCATCATTTGAAAAGAGCTGGGAGATATATTAGTTAGATTTTCGTGTAACCATTCTACTAGTGATTTATGGAAAAAAGATATTTCTTGTTGTCCCAGGAGAGCAATACAAAATTCCATTTCCCAGGGGTAGTCTCGAATGACATGTAAAGTGTTTTCAAGATTTAGACATCGGAGACACTCAGGACCAATACCATGTTGGTGGTGAGCAATAGAGGAACGTGTTGATAATTTGTTATGGGTGCATTTCCATATAAAAATTTGAATTTTTTGTGGACATGGGGTTTTCCATATCCAATTCCATTGACTTTTAACAATTTGAATCTCTTAATTAATGTGCGTATATGAATTTGGGTGCTTCTTTCATAGTACACTGGCCATTACTATTTGGCTAAATCAGTTTGTCTGGTTGGATATGGTATTGTGCCAAAGGAATACCTCTAATAAGTTAATTGATTTAGTTAGGTAGTGGAATGGTTAAGGATTCTAGATTCAATGCACCTTCCCGATGCATGAATTCTACGTTAATTTTGTCTTTTGCATGGGATAAAGGACCCTCAATATGATACTTGAGAGGTCCCCCGGGTATTCAATTATCATGTATAAGGCATCCATCCCCTATTAGCCATGTCATACCTTTAAATAACCATTTACCACCTATATAAAAAGCTTTCCAAATATGAGATGAATTTCTAAAGGAGTGGGTATTCATTAGGGTGTTAATAGGAAAATACTTGGCTTAAGGAGTCTGGCCTATGGGGAGTCCGGATTTGTTCATAAATGCCAGGCTTGGTTCATAAGTAAAGCTAGGTTCTTATGTCTAGTAGTAACAATACCAAATCCTCCAGATTTGGGTTTTTTGATCACTGCCCAAGATATTGTATGACAAGTGCGGTGATGGGTAGAGTTTTCCCACAAAAAAAACTTCGATCTAATCTATCTATTTCTTTACAAGTTTTTTCAAGAAGTAAAAGTAGTTTGCATGGAATAAATAGGAAATGTATTTGTTGTGGATTTAATCAATGTTAAATCTCCTAGCTATATATAAGTACCTAGTTTGCCATCCTTCAATCTTATTTCTAGTTTTATCAATATTAAATTGGTATGAGCTCTTCTTGATATAAAAATGGGGGTACTTTAGTATGTTCCTATTTGGTTTGTAGTGGGTATACTTAAAATACTAGATTTATGATATTTTTCCTTGTGCCTAAGATTAGATGAAAAGAATAATTTGGATTTAGGTGTGCTAATCAATTGGCCAGAGCAACTACAAAATTTATCTAGAATGTCTTTGAGATGAAGACAACAAGAATGAGTTGCTTTAGTGAATACAAATATATAATCTACAAAAAACAAATGAGATATTTTTACTTGTTTCCAAAAAGAAATAGGGATAATTAAATGGTTTCAAGTAGCTTCTTCTTACATGATAGAGAACCATTCAAGGTATAAAATAAAAGATAAGGAGATAAAAGGTCACCTTGTCAAATTCCTCTAGAAGGAACAAATTCTAGGAGGTTAATTCCATTCCCTGTTACATTGAATTTAGTTGAGCGAACCATGTTCATAATAAGCTTGGCTAGATGATTCGGAATTTGAAAGAAAATCAATGTATTTTCTATAAAATCCCATTAAAGTGTATCATAGGTGATGAGTTAGAAATTTACAATCGTCATTAAGTAGAAACCGTCATTAACCAAGAGACGATGCTACGCATTTATTACGCTTATTGATGACAAAGCGTAACGGATGGAGCAACGGTCACAGGATGAGCTGTGAACTTTAGACAAGGATTTTGTAATGAAATAGCCGTTGAGCATAAATACAGCGATTCATTGCCCGTTAATGAGGTACACAACTATAAAATGAAAAGCAACAAAAGTAAAAGGTACACACAAATACTCTACGAAAATCACTCTCCAGTCTATTTCTCTCTAAAATCTTTCTCCCTTACTAACTTAAGCATTGGAGGCAGTTTGGCTAATGCCATACTGGCGTGTTACTCTTCTCCCTAGTTCATTTTGCAGGTTCTCCTTCAACAGAGACAACCCCAATCATAGCTTCGTCCATCCGCTATGATGAGGAGCTCAACTGCTGATTTTTTGCATCATTAGTTTGGCGCCATCTGTGGGGACGCTAATCATTCAAGCCATCTTTCCCAGTGATAAAAGAGTTCCTCGAAGAATGAGATGGAATCAGAAATCTCACAATAGCAAGAAGCTGTGCAACAACAACAAATCCAGGCCCTCCTATCTAATGTGGAAGAGCTGACTCGCTAGAATGAAGAGCTACGAAAGATAATAGCATCCCAAAATGCAGAATGTTGGCAAACAGGAGAAAACCAGAATGAAGAAGAATTAAACTCTCAAGCCGACAAGTGAGACAGGACCTCAGGATAAGATTATTCCAGGATGGAGAATGAGCTTTGCAACATGAGGAAAGAGATGGATGAGTTAAAAAGTGCCATGAAGGACAAAGGCAGGGAGAATTTGGATGAGATGATTCGAAGGACGGATTCACCATTTACTACTGAAGTACATCGTCCCCTCTCACCGAAATTTTGTCTCCCACAGTTGGAGTTGTATGACGGTTCCAAGGATCCCTTGGATCAAATTGAATCATTCAAGACACTGACGCTATTGCAGATGACCCCATGCGAGGTGATGTGTAAGGCATTCCCAACAACACTGAAAGGAGCAGTCAGAGTATGGTTCAGCAAGATAACCCCAGGAACTATTGCGGATTTTGAACAACTCAATAAGGGTTTTGTTTGTCATTTCATTGGGGGGCAAAGACACAAAAAACCAACTGGCCATCTTCTCAACATTCAACAAGCAGAAGGAGAATCACTAAGATAGTACATTACCTGATTCAATAAGGAGCTACTATAGGTAGACGAAGTTGAAGATCAAGTCATCCTAATAACTTTCCAAGCAGGGTTGCTGCTCGGGGATTTCTTCTTCTCAATCACTAAAAGTCCACCAAAAACAGTCGCGGAGTTGCTTCGAAAAGCTCAGAAGTACATGAATACAGAAGACGCGGTGCTCGCAAAAGAAATGAAAGGAAAAAGGAAGAGAGAAAAAGGAACAAGCAGCAATCACGATAAGAAGAAAGAGATGTGAAGTGTTGGGCAGAGCATAGGGAAAAAGAATGAACTTCCGGATAGGAAGCCAAAGTTCACTAACTTTACTCCTCTAATAATGCCAATTGAGTAGGTCCTTATGTAGATAAGGGACGATCCCTCCTTGCAATGGCCGAAACTAATCAGTTCTCCAGCAAAAAAAAGAGACAAGAGCAAGTAATGTAGGTTCCATCAGGACCATGGGCATTGCACCGACGAGTGTAGACATTTGAAAGATCAGGTGGAGACTTTAATTTGGCAAGAAGAGTTACAGAAGTATGTCAGGAAAATGGAGCCCTACAGATACCAACGGAAGGATGATAAAGATAGAAATCAAGAAGCAGGAGATAGCAAACCTCTTGCAGGAGAGATAAAGACGATCTCGAGAGGATTAACGGCAGGTGGAACGCTGAAGTCCCTAAAAATGGCCCATGAAAGAGAAAAAAAATAGTGTCCATTCATGGCTCCCTCTAGTGAAGATGCCAAGGAATGACGAACTTGATATAATTTTCTTAGAGAGAGACGGTCGCGGCATCAGGCAACCCCATGATGATTCACTGGTAATCATGCTTAGAGTAGAAGAATTCAACATCCACTAGGTGCTCATTGACAACGGAAGCTCAGCAGATATCATCTATTTGCCTACGTTTCAGCAGATGAAACTAGATAAGAAAAGGATTAGGCCTTTCACCTCATCTCTGGTAAGCTTCACAAGGGATAGAATCGTCCTTAGGGGAATCGTCATTCTAACCGTGATTGTAGGCACTTACCTAGCACAGGTCACTAAGGAAATTGATTTCCACATAGTTGATTGCCCTTCAACATACAATATTATCTTGGGAAGACCTGCACTCAACAGGCTAAGAGCAACAACGTCAACATATTACTTGAATGTGAAGTTTCCAACAACCCATGGAGTAGGAGAAATCAGAGGAGACCAAGTTCTAGCAAGAAAGTGCTACCAAGCTGCCTTAGCATCTGAGGAGAACCACACGTGGGTGATCAATGAACCAGATCCCATCCTCGAAATTTCAAAAACACCACAAGAAGTTGAGATCATCCTAGGAGATTCAACGAAGGTATTGAAGATAAGATCAACACTCCCAACTCTAGAGAAAGAGAAGATGATTTCCTTCTTAAGGGAAAACCAAGATGTTTTCGCATGGAAACATGAGGATATGCCCAAAATTGATAGGAAGATCATACAACATCGTCTCAACATGGGCATGAGCAAGAGCAGTAAAGAGAGCCTTCAACAGTGATCAAATCATTGTAAATCTGCTTCGTCTTTGAGCTTTAACAGTGATCAAATCTAATGTTTTTGGGTCACTTTAGGTGGCTTAGGCTTCACCACTTCAGGCTTGAAATTATTTTCAAAATCAAAATCTCTCTTCTTCTTACATCTAAAACAAGATCTCTCTCTCTCTCTCTCTCTCTCTCTCTCTCTCTCTCTTATTTATTTATTTATTTATTTTTAACACAACATTGAAGTTTTTGTGAAGAACCGCTTAAAATTGGTTTAATTGTACCGATTTTCGGTTTTGCTGGTTGAACCGGCAGTTTCCAGTTTTTTGCGATTTTTCTCTCATTTTCGGTTTTTATTAATATTCGGACCGGATTAAGGTTTGGTTCCTGGTTGAAACGGTTGAATCGGCCAATCCGGTCTGGTTTTTAAAACTATGATTCCAACTGTAACATAACATCAATAGGTCCACAATAATATATATAAAGAGTGCATACCATATATAAATCCCCAAAAGCACTTAGTTCATTACAAAATAAAAACATATTTTGCCACTCACTAAAAACATAACCAATACCATTGTATCCAAAACATGTGGCACAGTACCAAACAAACCCAATACATAATAACAAAACAAGACAAACTCAACACAAACAAACCCAATATAATGCCACTATTTCAACACAAGCATTTCTGCCAAGTATCCATTCCCAATCAACTCCATCCAAGATCTTCTCCTCTTCGGATTTATGGAAATAAAAGCAGTCCTAGACTTGGTATTAAAGAGTTCCTTTAGAACCTTGTAGTGGGTGAAATCATCTAAGTGATCATATGAGTTGAGCACTTCAACAGCTTTGTCAATGGAAAACCTATCATTCCCCACAAAAGACTCACCGGTGTTTACAAATGTTGTTTGCTTTCGACTCTCATTAGCCAGGAGCCTTGCCTCGGTATTAAAGAGTTCCTTTAGACCTTGTAGTGAGTGAAATTATCTAAGTGATCATATGAGTTGAGCACTTCAACAAGTTTGTCAGTGAGAAACCTATCATCCCCCACAAAAGACTCACCGGTGTTCACAAATGTTTGCTTTCGACTCTCATTAGCTAGGAGTCTTGCCTTTTGACATTTCCATGAAGCCTTTGATAGCCTTAGTCATCTCACTGAGAGTCTCTCTTTTCTTCTTCTTTCCCTTGGACTGCTCTGGGTAGGCTACATGCTTGTCAGCATGCTTGTTTTGCTTCTCAACTGGTGTGGGCAGCTCCTCTATGTCATCTCTACCATCAACATCCAAATGCGCATGTACTCCAGCTGATACAAAATCCCTCATCTAGCTCTCGTTCTTCATCACTATTTGGGGCTGGTTGGGCTGATAAAATTTGAAGGAATCTAGTTGCAGTGCTTGTGTTGAAAAGTTTTCCCAAAAAAGTCATAGTGATCAAGGCCCTTTTCATTTTTTTTGAAATTCCTTTCATTTAGGGTTGGCCTATCAACAAGCATAAATAGCGAGTTAAACACATAGATAAATAAGTAGACAAGAATTCAACATTAAAATTATTGTGCACACATATAACACTAACGACAATTGCGTTTGCCTAAGCCTCTTCACTTCCTATCACTTTCTTTGTATGAGAATCCCAAACCATCCCTGAACGTCCTATTAGCTCAGAAAATACACGATGTCTAACCTTCAGCATTTGAAATTTCTGCCTTAGTTGGTCTTTATGGTAGTTTTTATTACCATGTCGGTTAAACTGTTTTTGAATAAAACTCCAAAGACCTTTCTTAAACACACCTTTTGACATGTTCTCTTTAAGTTATCCTTCAACCAACACATCAATGCTTCTCAATAGGGGGAGGTTACGATTTCCTATCTTCATTGTCGCTTGATGCATTAGCCTCTAATGGCATAAAAGTTCCACATACTTAACCAATATCCAATAGTATACCTCTAAAATATTCCCAATTATTCGAATATTTTAACACAAAATATTTCCCATATAAACTTTATCAGAGATTTATATATTGGTTCTAGTTCATGGATGAATTTTGAGAATCAAGCATAATGTGCCGAAGTGTGAAATATGAGATTAAGAGTTCATTATCGAATGGACCTTTTAGTTTTATTCAAATCAAACTATTAATATATATAATATATATATATATATACAAACATGTTTGTGAGCTACATAACTATGTCAGTTTGATTGTAATTAATTTTTTGTTGGTCTCTTTTAGAGTTATTTATTTATTTATTAATGAATTTAGTATATAGAGAAAGACAAAATATACTAGAAGTTGGGAGCCTTTTGTTTTACTCATAGTAGCCTGTTAATTAGTAAACATACATTAAAAAAATAAACATGTAAAATTTGTACATAACAAAAGATCAAGGATAATTCCAATATGTAAAATTCATACATAATAAAAGAAAATAGAAACCTGTATAGGAACAACAATAGAGAAACACCGCAAAATATTCTAGAAGCATATATCACTTTTTTTTTTTTATACTCAAGAGCAGCTTGTTAAAAGATAAACATACATTAAAAAAAAACATGTAAAATTCGTAAATAACAAAAGGGTAGAGTAAGGCTAATTTGAAGATGTAAGATTTATACATAATATAAAAAAAAAAAAAAAAAAACCTATACATGAACAACAAAAGCGGAAGACAAAAATATACTAGAATCATGTAATTTTTTTTATACTCATTCTAGCCCGTTAAGTGTTAACTAATAAACATACATAACCCAAAAAAAAAATCATATATAACAAAATAAAACAAAAAATCTAGTCGGGAACAAGAAGTATAGTTCACTAGCAACCCATAAAACCCAAGAAATTTTAATACAACACCCATTAAATTGTAGAGAAATTCAAATAAACACATAAATGTTGAACACTATTATAAACTACTTAAACCCCAATGAAAAAGTTGAAGAGAGAAACAACTCACAGTGACTGTGTCAAGCAGGATTGAGGCTGAAGAAGATGTTGTATCTGATTCCAATATAATAAGTTGTGGCTGAGGGATTATAAGGATTAATGAGGTTTATAGAAGCAATTGAGGAGAGGATTTGGATTTATGTGATTTGAGAGAAAGTAAGGAAGAATTTGAAAGAAAGCTGGGAAGGATTTGTGATAGATTTGAAGTAAAAATTGAATTTGAAGATTTATAATGAGAACGAGTCATTGGTAGATAGGGAAGGTTCTAGTAGGCGTGAAAGCAATGGGAGGAAAAAGAAAAAGAAAAAGAAGGCTGGAGGCATGAGGGAGAAAGAGAAGGAAGCTGAGTCCAAAAAGTGTCTGTTACGTGTGGTCTTATCAAGTGAGACCTACAGTTTTTAACATATTCACAAAAATGCCATTAAGCAATATTACTTGAAAACTAAAAATTGGTATGGTTGAGTTCTCTAAATAGTGTTCAAATACTCTAAAATGAAAATCGTAATTCAAACACTCTTACTAAACACATTTTTTTGTAGGCCCATAGTTTTCTGTGTTTAAACACTGAAAACTTTTGTTTGGAATCACTTACCAAACAGACCCTATGTAACACAAGGGTAGCAAGTATATCCTTACATCATTTAAAGGTAGTAGGCATAGAGTATCAACCATGTTTATCATAGCTACATTCACATATCCATCATCATGTATATTATATTCAACCAGCGAACAAGTTTGTCATGTTAAGCATGTATATTCATACTCATATGCATGTACATGCCTTCACTTACCTCGTTGCATCATAGCACCACACCACTTACACATCAATGCATGTTCATGTGTTCATCTAAGCCTAAACCCTAATCATGTGATTTAACTAAGAAAACAAATAAAACTTGTTATCCTACTGAATTTTGACCTAATCATGCATAAACTGACTCAAACAAAACCTAATAATGTATTTAAACTAAGAAAATAGAAAGAAAGCAGGTGAACAAACAATTATGGAATTCTAGGTTAACCATGCATGCGCATGCATAAGCAATATGTGTGTGCAGGGTCATGGAGCATACGTACACATCCCTACCTAGAAATGTAGTAGGCAACAAAGAAACTACATCCTATCTAACATATCATGTTTCTAAACTATTGAAGCTATAAACTTAAGCAACAAAATAAATGATTAAAGTAACAAAAAAAGGAATAGAACCACCGAAATGAGAGATTAGGTAAGACCTTGATGTAGAACAGATTGTCATGGCCTTCCTGGCTTTTCACACACACCTGAAATCAACGCTGCAAGGCAAAAAGGCACTAATAGAAATCATGGGCCTCGAAGTCAGAATTGCTTGAATTTTGGCAGACTGAAGTGAAATGACCTTCTAAGTAATAGCCATCGCTTTGCCGTGAGGTACCCCCTAAAAATGGCGAATTCCTTCATTTAGGCCCCGAAAACTGCAATTTTGCCGTTTATAGTAATTTTTTTGTTTCTTTAATAAATTTTTACTCAAAAGTCATAATAAGGTCCTGCTTGTTTTGAGACGACCCTTAAGGTCAGTAGTTTATGATTCTATATTTAATTCAATTTTTCCATTTTTGATAAATTTTGGTATTTTGTCACCTAATCGCATGATTAGTGCGAATTAGGGTTTCAAATGATTTTCTTAGTATTTATATGTTTTGTAGCCGTCAAAGGAAAATTGGACTATTATCAATAAACACAGACTTTTTGTCAAACTCTTTCTTTGGTGGATTCCAGTTTATCTCCTTATGGATTCAGGGAAACCCCTCGTGGATTTGAGGTTTACTACCAAAAGCTAATAGTTTAGTTTTTGTTTCATCAAGGGAGCATTGTATGTGTTTTCTTTAGGCTTCTGTGACATCAGACCTTTACCTCAAATACAAGAGCTCTTAGAGCTTGATTTTTATTGTTCCCATTGGTCAATCTACAACCAAAAAAAAAAAAAAAAAACCTAGAGGGTTAGTAAGTTTAACTAGAGGGCTTAGAATTGAAATAGGTCTTGATGAACCAAAAATTTATGGTTGTCATTATACGTAGATCGAAATTCACCTAGAGAAGACGTTACGCATTTACTACTCACATTGATGACAAAATGTAATGGACGGAGCAACGGTTACAGAATGAGCTGTGATCTACAGACAAAGATTCTATAACGCACTAGCCGTTAAGCATAAATGCAGCACATCATTACCCATTAATGGGACACATAACTATAAAAGAGAAGACAACAGAAGTTAAAGGTACATAAAAAAAAATACTCTATGAAATCACTCTCAACTCATTTTCTCCCTAGAATCTTTCTCGCTTATTGACTTAAGCATCGGAGGCGGTTTGGCCGACGCCACATCGGCGTGGTACTCTTTCCCTCAGTTTATTTTGAAGGATTCTCACCTACAGGGACGATCCTATTCATGGCATCATCCGTCCTTTTCAAAAATTTTGCCAAGACTTAGGAGTCAAGAATCACTATTCTTCTCCAAGACATCCTCAGGCCAACGGCCAAATAGAAGTGACGAATAGAAGCTTGCTCAAAATTATCAAAAATAGGCTTGAGGGGGCAAAGGGGACATGGCTTGAAGAACTACAAAATGTCCTTTGGGCATATAGGACGACCACAAGAGTTTCAACAGGAGAAACACCATTCAAACTGAAATTTGGCACTGAGGCCATCATACTGGTGGAAGCAAGTCAAACCATATGAAGACCAGAAGAATCAGCAGGAGCTTAACAATAATCTGGACCTAATTGATGATGTCAGAGAAGAAGCTATGAAGTGAATGGCCAAGCACAAGGAAGCAATGGCCAGATACTATAACAGAAAGGTTAAGGTGAGAAGGTTCAACATAGGATACCTCGTTCTTAGGAAGGTGTCACAGGCAACAAAAGACCTATCCCAAGGAAAACTGGGACTAGCTTGGGAAGGCCCCTACAAGGTAATCCGTCATTCCAAAAAAGGCTTCTACTACCTGAAGTCTTTAGAAGGCCTGGAACTGCCTCGACCATGGAATATAGAACACTTGGAGAAATACTACCAGTAAGGAATGCTCTACATTTCAAGTTGCCTAATCTTCATATCAGTATGTATGACAACCATCATTTTCGTTATTCATAAGATCAGTTGTTCATAAGATCAATAATACATGAAAACATTATCCATGCGTATTCATCAATAATTACCCATGATCTGTCATGTGCAATACGTATTTATCAAAGATTATCCATGATCTATCACTATCAAAATGTGTGCAACGTTTAGGAGTCATCCTTGGGAGATGTCCTAAGGACCTCCATCATTAAAATTTCAAAGCAAAAGCTATTCACGCACAGCCAACGACATCATAGCCATCAAAGTTTTTGATATACAACTACCAAAGTCGACTAAATCAAAGTTGTTCAAACACAACCAATATAATCATCAAAAACAAAAAACGGTTAACCTAAAAGACGCTTCAATACCACGACTCTGAGTCACGAGTAAAGTACAACGTCTTCATTCAAACATGTCTCAATAAAAAGCTGTTAAAACACAGCTAAAAGTCACTAAGTTGTTCAAACACAACCAACATCGTCAGTCAAACATGACTCAATAAAAAGCTGTTCAAACACAGCTAAAAATTACTAAGTTGTTCAAACACAACCAATATCATCATTCAAACATGACTCAATAAAAAGATGTTCAAACACAGCTAAAAATTATTAAGTTGTTCAAACACAATCAAGATCGTCATTCAAACATGACTTAATAAAAAGCTGTTCAAACACACAGCTAAAAATTACTAAGTTGTTCAAACACAACCAACATCGTCAGTTAAACATGACTCAATAAAAAGTTGTTCAAACACAGCTAAAAATTACTAAGTTGTTCAAACACAACCAATATCATCATTCAAACATGACTCAATAAAAAGATGTTCAAACACAGCTAAAAATTACTAAGTTATTCAAACACAATCAAGATCGTCATTCAAACATGACTTAATAAAAAGTTGTTCAAACACACAGCTAAAAATTACTAAGTTGTTCAAACACAACCAACATCTTCATTCAAACATGACTCTATAAAAAGCTGTTCAAACACAGTTAAAAATTACTAAGTTGTTCAAACACAACCAAGATCGTCATTCAGATATGACTCAATAAAAAGTTGTTCAAATACAGCTAAAAAAATACTAGGTTGTTCAAACACGACTAACATCATCATTCAAACATGACTCGATAAAAAACTGTTCAAACACAACTAAAAATTACTAAGTAGTTCAAACACAACCAAGATCATCATTCAAACACCACTCAATAAAAAGCTGTTTAAACACAGCTAAAAAATACTAAGTTGTTCAAACACAACTAAGGTCGTCATTCAAACATGACTCAATAAAAAGCTAATCAAACATAGCTAAAAAATACGAAGTTGTTCAAACACAACTAAGACCGTCATTCGGATATGACTCAACAAAAAATCATTCCAACACAACTGAAGGTAAAAAGTTGTCCATATACAAGCTAAGTATGAAAAAGCTGCTCAAATGCAAGCTAAAAATGAAGGTTGTGTGAGAGACCGTGCCCCCGGCCCGTTTTTATGAGATGTTGGGCCAAACCCACGTGAATGGGTGGAGTCGTGTTATTGCCTCTCAAAGTGGAGGTTCGACTAGTTATATTTTTCCCTTTAGATTAAGGATTTTACAATGGAGTCGCCACTTATTTAATTATTGGAAAAATAAGAAAACCATGAATGAAAAATTCCTCATTTTATTAATTTGAAATTAAATTTACATTGATAATAGGAAAATTACATGGTTTTGGTCCTAGATACAATCTAAGATAAAGTACATGGCTTTATTTCCTAGTTACAATCTAAAAATTGAAAATTACAAGGATAAACATTGGTCTATCAACCCTTGATCTAAGTTCGGAGGCTATGTTACAAGGTGGGAAGGTGTTAGGCACCCACCTTGCCCGGTGAAACCGGTCTTCTAGACTATGGTGGCCAACATTCATATCACATCATCCCATATGTCAATCAATTTGTATGTTGAATTTAATGTGTGTGCATGTGATAAACCCTAATTCAATTTATTAAGCATGAAGTTTGGATTAAAAAAATGAACTCTAGTGAATGTGTGTGGATAGTGATAACCTAGATTCAAGGATTTAAAAGAATTACTAAACAAAAATATGTTGAAAGAATTACTAAACAAACATGTTTTTCATATTTTTGATGTGGATTTAAGATTAAATCTAGTGATATGCATGAACATGTGATGAACAACTAAAAACATGTGAAGAACACATAAGAACAATTAAGAAAATTCAAATATATTCAAGAGAATTATCATGCTTTAATCTTAAATTCTCATCATGGCAATATAAGCAAACAGTTAGGGAAGGGGATTATACCTTCATGCAAGATCCATGTAATGGATGAGGAGATTCTTGATGGAGGTCCTAAGGGTGGAGGAAAAGAAGAACTAGGAGAGGGAGAGTGAGTCTCACTCAATACCTTGAGTCTCAGGAAGACCAAGATATGACAAGACTACTCAACTTCACTAGAACTCAAGAGAAGAGAAGAGAGGGGGATTTTTTTTTTGTATCTTGGAATGAAGGAGAGGGGGGTTTATATAGTAGTGGTGGAGGAAATATGAATGGAAGGCTATTTAATGAGAGTTGACAAGGAATCATGAACCTAGACCTTATTTTAGCTTTTGGGGAAATCTGGTGCATTAAATGGAAAGATTGGTGGGAGTGAGGAGCAAGCCAAAATTCGGTTTTCTAGTAGCTGCTGTCACAGCCTATAGAGCCAACTTTAAAAAATCATATCTGCCTCAATTCTGATCGGAATTGTCTCATTCTTGTGCTCAAATTGAAGCCCCGGATGTCTAATTTCTGGGAAAAATAACTTCATTCACAGATTCAAAATATTTTGAGAGATATCAATGAAATGGTAAGCAGATATCATTTGTTAGAAAATGGTTTCAGCACAATTAACATCAATAGGTCCCCAAATTAGCTCCCAATTAACATTAAATGGCTCCAATCACTCCCATTTCAGACTTAATTGGCTCTAAATTTACTCTAATTAAAAGATAATTGCACAAATTACTCATTGAATAATTAATGTTTAACTATCTAGTTAATTAGGTGTATGCAACTCTACCATAAAATATAGTCCTAACTAATTAAATTATGACACATCATCGATCTCAAATTAATTATATTTATAACCAATTGAAATCAATTTTTCATAATCACATATAGTCAGACTTAATTTGTAATAGTGCATCTCAGCCATTAAAACTTGATTTGATGATAACTTTCAATCTAATGGTCCGATTAGGGCTCATGACCAGTCGATTTGATCATTACAACATCAAGATCATTTTGGTGAAATGAGATTAAGGATCTAATGACCAGAATAAAGATGAATATTTTCAATGTGAAATTACCCTTTTACCCTTCATATGAGGTTAAATACGGGTTGCAAAATAGGGTGTCAATAGGTTGTCTCAACTAACATCATCACAAAGTGTTGTCCAAGCATAAAAGAGTTGTCTACTACAACTAATAGCAGGAAATCCATAAACCCATCTACCATCGTCAAAGGATTTGTTTAGTTTCCCAAAACAACGGGCCCAAAGAGAGATATTGTCCTCGCCTTGCAAAGAAATATAAAAAAGAAAACAAAAAAAGAAAAGAAAAACACAATAAAAGATTACTACTCATCAGGGTTAGGGTCTGCAGGGGTTATAACAGTAGCCTCCTTCATTCCTTCAGCAACGTCTGTGGCTTCCTCCGTCACATTCTCCGTTGTAGCCTCATAAGGCACAAGCTCTTTCTCAACGTCATCCACAACCAAGCCAGAAAGGTCCAAGCTAGAGTGGTGCTTTGCCATCCACTTCACAAGAAGATCAATGCCCTCCACGTAGTACTTGCACAACTCATTAGAGTACTCGTCAGAGTCCTGGAAATCCTGTACCACTGTGGCCCCAACGTTCTCTAGCTTTAGCTCTAGGTCACCAATCTACTTGTCCTTTAGCTTGCAGAAGTCCTTCTCCACTTGTAGGCTCTTCTTCAAAGTTTCCATGCACTCTTTGTCATTCTCAGCTTCAGTAGTGAGAATAGCAACTTTGTTTTTAAGCGTCTCGTTCTCAGTAGATAAAGACTTGACCAAAGGCTCAGACGTGACCACCTTCTTCTCTAGATCCAAGGGCTTCCCAAAGATGAATAGGGACTCCCCCAAAGCCTATAAGGAAATTTTCTCTCAGCAGAAGTAAAGCAAAGGAAAAAGAAGAAACAGAGACGACCAACGACACATACCTGCACAAGCTTTTGGATGTGAGACGACATCACCTCATTGGATGACTTCGCCATCAGAGGGCTTAGATCATCCACAGAAAGTGCCTCATGGACTTTCAAAGCTACTGCGTTAGTGTCATCCCAGAAGGTAGGAAGGAAAGATTTACCACTAGCCTTTTTCTTCTTCCTAATCTCCTCTCCACCAGAGGTAATCATCTCTAGTGATGAAGTAGGAGAGGCAGGGCGCTTAACAAGTGAGTGAGCAGGAGGAATTGTCGTTACAAGGTATTTCTTAGAAACATTACCAGTCTTCATCTTGGACAAGAGACCACTGATAGTGCCACCGTTGTCCTTCTTCTCTTCGGCCTCAGCTAACTTCTACTTGCTAAACCAAGTCGTCATTCCTGAAAGGACAAGGCAAAAGTTAAAAAAAGAAAAAGAAAAAAGAAAAGAAGCAGTAGAGAATGAAGAAGGTAGAAATACATACTCTTTTTCACAACTTCCAAATTCTTTTGAACCTTAGTAGATGGTTCCGGACCCAAAAAGTGTAAAAACAAAGATTAAGGAGAAACGAGTTCGTCAAAATCCTTGACAGACTCGAGATACTCTTTTACTTTCTCAGCGCGATGTTGGTACCTTTTCTTCAAACGTTGGGTAACTGCGAAACAAGAACATAAGTAAGCCACCTGTCATCGTCACTTATAAAGGAAGGGAAAAGAAACTGCAAAGACGAGAAAGATGCATTAGACACGGGAACTCCCTAACTACGAAAAAATTTGGGGGGCTTTGTCCAAGTCCTCACTAGGGACAAACTCCCAACCACTTCCAGTGATAAAAAAGAAATTTGGCTTCTAGTTTCGGAGAGACGAGGGGTAATCAAGGATTAACCTAGAAGCCCTATCCCATGGCTTAAACTCATAATAGCCGGGATCCTTAGATTTCCTTAGACTATAAAAATGGAGGAATTCGTCCCTCCTAATGACATCCCCATTATTGGTGGACATCCATACCACCATGCAAGAGACAAGGATCCACCAGGAGTTAGGTACTAATTTTTCCGGAGCAAGATGCAGATAGGAAAAAAGGTCCCTATCAAAGGGATTAATAGGGAAATGAAGGCCATTGTTAAAATCGGCCTTGTAAAAACAAACCTCATTGGCGTAAGAGTGACAAGCCCTTTCCTTGTCACTCGGGATCCTAATTTTTACAGAATCGAGGAACTGAAATCTATCCTTGATCCGCTGCTCGTCCTTCCCAGTGAGAGAACATGAGATAGTCCAAGCTTTATAAGGGGAGGAAACATAAGTGGCTTTCGAGATCATGTGATCATCAGACGAAGATAACCCTGTCTCTAGGTCAATAGCCCTCACTTCAGAGGGAATAACGAAGAAAGAACGGAAGTATAAGGACAATTCTCCCCAACGAAGAAACTAACTCTCTCAAGACACTCCCCTTCTACAGACTTGAGTAAACAGCCTAAATGAGCAAAAATGAAAGTCACTGAAGGGTAATCTACCCTGACAGCAGAATAATCTACCATGGAAGAACTAAAAAAAAAAGGAGCATAAAGGACTTACCAGGAAATGCAGGATAGAGAAGGGGAGCTCAGAGAAGAAACAAACCCTAGAATAGACATTGAATAAGGAAAAAAATACAAAGGAAAGGAAAGAGGAGGGAAAAATGCAAAACAAGTGGCCAAAACATGAACAGGAAAACGGAGACATGTCTGCACTATGAACGCATCTTGGCCGCACACGTGGCACTCAACTGCTTAAACATCAAAACCGTCATAAATGTGTAGTACTCGGAATACGAAGCGTCAGACAAATTTGTTCTTATCTTGTCTAACAGACGACAAAATGAACAAAGGGGTTAGCTAATGAACCAGAAATTTATGGTCATCATTACACGTAGATCGTCATTCACCCAGAGAAGACGTTACTCATTTATTACACACATTGATGATGATATGTAACGGACGGAGCAACGGTCATAGAATGGGCTGTGATCTCCAGACAAAGATTCTGTAATGCACTAGTCGTTAAGTATAAATGCAGCACATCATTGCCCATTAATGGGGGCACATAACTATAAAAGAGAAGACAACAGAAGTTAAAGGTACACTAAAAAATACTCTACGAAATCACTCTCAACTCATTTTCTCTCTAGAATCTTTCTCCCTTACTAACTTAAGTATTGGAGGCGGTTTGGCTGACGCCACACTAGCATGTTACTTTTCCCCTCAGTTCATTTTGTAGGATTCTCATCTACAGGGACGACCCCATTCATGGCATCGTCCATCCGCTACGACGAGGAGCTCAACTATTGATTTTTTACACCATCAGGTCTCAACAAGGAAACTTTAGTTTAGGATGCTTTTTGAAGTAAAAAACCTCTCTTGAATCACCTTTTTGGAGTTGATTCAGTGTGTTTTGGGAAAAAGGGTGGGGCCTTTTTATAGTTTTCAAGGAGGAGGGGTAGGGTTCTTCCCGCCAGGCGATGTAGGATTAGCCATGCCGTATTTTCCATAAAAAATTTCCTTACATGTCTTTTTTGAAACCTTAATGCGTACGCATACTCAAGCATGCATACGCATGATTTAAGTACGCATGCACATGGTCAAGCCTATGTACGCCTGCTTAGGTTTTAGGCAAGGTTTTATTTTTCAAAAACATCCTTCAACAAAAAAGTACCTTTGGCTAGGCCCTAGATTAGTCCTAAACCCTTCTAATGATATTGTAATTGGAGAATGGGGGCACGAGTCATAAGAGGTATAAAATGAGGTGTCTACAATATAAAATTAGTTAAGTCTTTATAAGCTGGGACTAATTTTCCCAACATATATAATAGTACTTTTTTGCATTTTTTCTAAAAATTGTTTTTTTTTTTAAAAGAAAAATTTTAAATCCCCTTTTTGCTTAATATGAATTTTTAGGTTATTTACCATCACAATTTGGCTGTAATAATTAGATTGTTAGTGGTACTAGTAGGTGATAGAATTGGGAGAAAGTTGTTTTAAGTAGTTGCATCAGTAAGTACCCCAAAGGTGCTACAAGCAGGGGTGGAGCCAGGGGGGTCAAGAGGGGGCAATTGCCCCCCTGACTCCTTTGAAATTGTCTTAGCTATAGGCATATGAGAAAAGCTTGCCCTCTCTAATTCATTAACATAGGAAAATAAAAACAACACTCAGTAAAAGGAACCAAAAATTGACACAGTCTTCCTCAAAAAAAGTAAAAGAACATGGCAATGTAACAAAGAGAGCAAGGAGTTTACCTGACATGTCAAAGTCTTTTTAATTTTTTTAATTTTTATTTTTGATTTAGACACAGCAAAGTTAACAAGTCAAAAATAAGTTTTAGGTTTGGTTTGTCCCACCTTTTTACTTTCTCACTAATATACTGTCACAGATTCATAACACTTTTGCCTTTTATTTTTTATTTAATTTATTTAAATGGTAAGAGACGCAATAATTTTCACAATAGTTGAGTTAGTAAGTTTTTACTTATTTACAATTGTATATTTATTTTGTTATAAATATTTATTAATAATTTCAAATTAATTTTGCCCCCCGAACTAAAATTCTGGCTCTGCCACTGCCTACAAGTTGCAATTTAAGCTTTGCAACAGTGCAGTTATATCTATTTATTCAACTCATAGCCTTCGAGTAATGAATCACCAAAAACTTATAGTCAAATATTATAATAAATTAATAGTAATTAATGATACTTGTTGAATCATCTCTAACAGCCAAACCCTGCAATATGTCTCTTGAGAATAAAGTTCCTAGGAAGACAGTCGCTCAGAAATTGTCGTAGTAAGTAACTTTGATCTCAGTACAATTAAATATTATACTCTAAACAAATAATTTTTGTTGCTAGGTATGATTCATTTTTTATACTTATTAGAACGTGTTAGAAGTTAAACTTGTTTTTAATTAATCTTTCATAAATAAGTGTGGGTTTCATAAGTTAATGTAGTGGGAGTTTTATTGAAGTTATGTGTGGGATTTATGAATGTAAGAGTTAGAAAAATAAATGTAGTGGGAGTTAAATGTTGGATGGTGTACTATATAAACCCATTCATCCTTCAAGTTCTAAGCAAGAGTTGAAGAGAAATACAAAACTTTAAAGAGTTCTAACTCTTCCCTCTCCACTCTCTCTCCCTTTATTTAATTTGTGAGTGTGAGTCTCTTTTATACACTAAGTAGTGTGTGAGTAAGTGAGGAAAGACTCATCAGTATTTTGTTTTATTTTCAACAAAGTGGTATTAGAGCAAAGACATCACACACCATTTTCTTCTTTGTCTTCTCCTTTGTATGCCAACAACAAAGTCAACTCCACTTCTTCATTCTTATCTTCAACATAGTTAGCTTTCTCCTCAACAGTGTTAGTGGCATTTTTACATTTAGAAGCATAATGCCCATACTTTTGACATTATAACATTTGATATTAGACTTATCATATCTTCTTCTATATGGTCTGGAGAAACTTCCTCTTCCACGATCTCTTGTGGATTGTGAACTATGACCCCTCTCTTCATAATTGGGAGAGTTTTGACCATTCCTTCCTCCAGATCCTCTCCCTCTACCACATTCATGTCCTCGGCCTCTATGGCTACTTTCACTCCAAACTTTCTCATTCAAGGTGAGCTTTGCTTGTAGGACTTGCTCCAAAGGCTCTTGCTTCTTCTTATTGAGCCTTTCTTCATGGGCTTGTAATGATCCCATGGGCTAGTTAATGGTCACTGACTCCAAGTCTTTTGATTCCTCAATCGCCACAACGATATAGTCAAACTTAGAAGTTAATGATCGTAGGATTTTTTCTACCACACGCACATCATCTAAGTTCTCACCATATCTCGTCAATTGATTTACAATTGCCAACACCCTTGAAAATAATCTGAAATATATTCAGATTCTTTCATGTGCAAATCTTTAAAATCGCCTCTCAATGTTTGAAGGTGAACTTTCTTCACTTTATCAACTCCCATTAGAGAGTTTTTAAGAATCTCCCATGCTTGCTTGGTTGAAGTTACAATTGCAACTTTCTCGAACATAGTTTCATCCAAACCTTGATAGATCAATGTAAGAGCTTGTTGATCTTTCTTCCGAGCCTTTTGCAAGGCTTCCTTTTGGTTTTGGGTCAAATATTCTTCATCTTGTGACTCCACATAACCTTTCTCCACAGTCTCCCATGCATCTTGGGATCCGAGCAACGCCTTCATTCGGATACTCCAATTTTCAAAGTTTTGTTTTGTAAGTTGAGGAAATTGGAACGACACCATCCCATTAGCAAAAGCAATTCTCACCACGAATGATTGGCTCTAATACCACTTTGTTGGAAATAAAACAAAATACTGATGGGACTTTCCTCACTTACTCTTACAAACACTCACACACTACTTAGTGTATAGAAGAGACTCACACTCACAAATTAAATAAAGGGAGAGAGAGTGGAGTGGGAAGAGTTAGAACTCTTTAAAGCTTTGTATTTCTCTTCAACTCTTGCTTAGAACTTGACGGATGAATGAGTTTATATAGTACACCATCCAACCTTTAACTCTCACTACATTTATTTAATTTGTGAGTATGAGTCTCTTCTATACACTAAGTAGTGTGTGAGTGTTTATGAGAGTAAGTGAGGAAAGGCCCATCAGTATTTTGTTTTATTTCCAACAAAGTGGTATTAGAGCCAATCGGTTCGTGGTGAGAATGGCTATTGCTAATGGGATGGTGTCGTTCCAATTTCCTCGACTTACCAAACAAAACTTTGAAAATTGGAGTATCCGAATGAAGGCGTTGCTTAGATCCCAAGATGCGTGGGAGATTGTGGAGAAAGATTATGTAGAGTCATAAGATGAAGAATCTTTGACCCAAAACCAAAAGGAAGCCTTGCAAAAGGCTCAGAAGAAAGATCAACATGCTCTTTCATTGATCTATCATGGTTTGGATGAAACTATGTTCAAGAAAGTTGCAAATGCAACTTCATCCAAGCAAGCATGGGAGATTCTTAAAAACTCTCTAACGGGAGTTGATAAAGTAAAGAAAGTTAGCCTTCAAATGTTGAGAGGCGAGTTTGAAGGTTTGCACATGAAAGAATCTGAATATATTTCAGATTATTTTTCATGTGCAAACCTTCAAAAGCAAGAGAGATCTAAGCTAGATGATAAAAGCAAGAAGTATGTGTTCATTGGATATGATCCAAGCTCTAAGGGCTATAAGCTATATAATCTTAGCACTGGAAAAGTCATTATTAGTTGAGATGTGGAATTCAATGAAGAAGGCATATGGGATTAGAGCACCCAAGAAGAGGAGAAGTATGATTTCTTTCCTCTATCTGAAGAGGAAGATCAAGGGAATGAAGTTTACGAAGAGCCTATCACTCCATCACCAGCAGCATCATCTCCCATTCATGATAGTCCTTCATCATTATCTTTAATAGAAGGAAGTCCTAGTGAAAGACCAAGAAAAATGAGAAGTCTCCAGGATCTTTATGATTCAACAGAGATTACAGATGATGTAACTCTTTTTTGTTTGTTTACTGATTGTGAACCTACAAGATTTGAAGAAGTGGGGCGAGACAAAAAATGGAGAAATGCCATGGACGAAGAGATCAAGGCAATAAAGAAGAATGATACATGGAACTTGCAACTCTTCCAACTGGAAAGAAGACAATTGGTGTAAAATGGGTGTACAAGTTGAAGAAGAATGCAAAAGGAGAGGTAGAGAGATACAAAACAAGATTGGTGGTGAAAGGCTATAGTCAACGACAAGGTATTGATTATGATGAGGTATTTGCCCCAGTTGCTTGTTTGGAAATTATACGATTGCTAATTTCTTTAGCAGCTCAGAATCAATGGAGAATTTTTCAAATGGATGTAAAATCCGCATTTTTGAATGGCTACTTTGAGGAAGAACTTTATGTTGAGTAGCCTATAGGCTATGTTGTAGAGGGGTAAAAAGATAAAGTTTTGAAGTTGAAGAAAGCTCTATATGGCTTGAAATAGGCACCAAGAGCTTGGAATAATAGAATTGAAAAATACTTCCAAGTTAATGGGTTTTTTAAATGCCCACATGAACATACGCTTTATTGTAAGGTGCATAAAAATGGAGATATCTTAATTGTTTGTCTGTATGTAGATGATTTGATTTTTACAGGCATCAATCCAAGTATGTTTGAAGACTTCAAGAAAGCAATGACTAAGGAGTTTGAAATGATAGATATTGGACTTATGGCCTATTATCTGGGCATTGAAGTGAAGTAGATGGAGTATGAGATTTTTATTTCCCAAGAAGGTTATGCAAAGGATATTCTTGAGAAGTTTGAGATGTTAAATTCCAATCCAGTTAGCACCCCTGTAGACTGTGGAGTGAAATTGTCAAAGCATGATGATGAAGAGAAGGTTAATCCAACATTCTTCAAGAGTTTGGTTGGAAGTCTAAGGTATCTAACATGCACAAGACCAGACATTCTTTTTGGCGTTGGACTAGTTGGTCATTACATGGAAGCACCAACGATGACTCATTTGAAGACTGCCAAGAGAATTCTTTGCTATTTAAAAGGTACACTGGATTATGGACTGTTGTATTCACCCTCTAAAGATTTTAAACTTGTTGGCTACAGTGATAGTGATTGGGCTAGAGACACGGATGATAGAAAGAGTACTACTAGTTTTGTATTCAATATGGGTGATATTGCATTTACATGGACGTCCAAAAAGCAGCCAATTGTGACGCTTTCCACTTGTGAAGTTGAGTACGTTGCTATTACCTCTAGTGTTTGTCATGCAATTTGGCTTAGAAGTTTATTGAAAGAGTTGCAGATGTTTCAAGAAGAAGCTACGAAGATATTTGTGGACAATAAGTTGGCACTAGCTCTTGTAAAGAATCCAGTCTTTCATGACCGAAGCAAGCACATCGACACAAGGTATCATTTTAATCGAGAATGTATTGCAAGAAAGGAAGTTCATCTTGATTTCGTGAAGTCACATGATCAGGTTGCAGATATACTCACTAAACCATTCAAGTATGACACATTCAACAAGCTGCAAGCCTTACTTGGAGTAATCAAGAAAACAAATTTAAGGGGGATGTTAGAAGTTAAACTTGTTTTTAATTAATCTTTCATAAATAAGTGTGGGTTTCATAAGTTAATGTAGTGGGAGGTTTATTGAAGTTATGTGTGGGATTTATGAATGTAAGAGTTAGAAAAATAAATGTAGTGAGAGTTAAAGGTTGGATGCTGTACTATATAAACCCATTTATCCGTCAAGTTCGCAAGAGTTAAAGAGAAATACAAAGCTTTAAAGAGTTCTAGCTCTTCCCTTTCCACAGTCTCTCTCCCTTTATTTAATTTGTGAGTGTGAGTCTTTTCTATACACTGTGTAGTGTGTGAGTGTTTGCGAGAGTTAGTGAGGAAAGGCCTATCAGTATTTTTGTTTTATTTCCAAAAAAACGGTAGTGTTTAACATTGAGCTTAAACTTATTAGAGTTAGTTCTAAAGTAGGTTGGAATTGTTAGCAAACCTATTAACGTGTAATAGGCCAATAGGGCTATGGGCTTTAGGCTCACCTTATTTGCTTATATAGCACACATACTTGTACTACACACTCTATCTCCTATATAAAGACACTCATGTATATTTTATTCACTGAGAAATATAATAATATTCATTCATTATTTCTAACATGGTATCAGAGCTAATATTTAACATGGTATTAGAGTAGAAAAGGCCATGGAAGAGAGTGCCCTTCAGGCATTGAAGAATGCGCAGAACAACAGAATAGTGAGTCAATCGTGGAGTAGGTAGATACTAGCTCACCTGGTGAACAACATAGGAAATGTCTAGACAAGTGATAGTGAGATAAACTAGGCTGCCAACCAATCGTCCGTAAAGAGAGGGTGACAATGATCTCCTGCCCAATTAGCACCAAAGAATGCATGGAGAACAAGAGGAGACTCCTTTGGCTACGATGGCTTCTTAAGGACTTGAGTGTGTCCATATCCTCTGTTACTTGTCTTTATTGTGACAACTAGAGTGCCATTCATATTGCTCACAATGATGTCTTCCATGAACGGACTAGACACATCGAGATCGATTGTTATTTTATCCATTATCATCTTGTCCATGGTGCTTTCAAGCTATTCTCTATCTCCTCTAAAGATCAACTTGCAGATATTTTCACCAAGTCACACCCTAAGGGACACCTTCGTGCTTTGGTTGACAACCTCAAGTTGGTCTCACATCCACCTTGAGTTTAAGGGGGGCTGTTAATGTGTAATAGGGCTGTGGGCTTTAGGCCTACCTTGTTTGCTTGTATAGCACACATACTTGTACTACATACTCTGTCTCTTATATAAAAGCACTCATGTATATTTTGCTCTCTAAGAAATACAATAATATTCATTCAGTATTTCTAACAAAACCAATCGAAGGCTGTGGAGATGGTGATGTGATTTTTGTTATTTCCTATGATAAAATAGTAAAGCAATAGAAAGGGAAAGAAAAGGGAGGGGGGGGTGGGGAAGGGGACTAGTACATGGTGGAAGAGGAATGTTTGATTGTAAAAGGAGAGAAGTATTTAAAACTTTATATAGTACTTGAACATGTTTCGCAAGAATGGAAAATCATTGACATTACGTATGATTTTCAATTGATCTCAACTATAAAGACTAAAAATAAAAGGGACAGTTTTATATTCTTTAATAAGAAAGTAGAAAACCTTAGCCCATAGTGTAGGCAAACCTACCTAGCTTTCAAATTGGTGAAGAAACATTAGGCACATATCTTTTCAATTTTTTTTTTTTTTTTTTGGTTCTCTTTTAAGCTAAAGCTTTAAAGAAATATCTGAATTGAAGTTCCAATTTGCATATGAACAATTTCGGCAGTTCCATTGACTGTCGATATCACTGTGTTTTGTTTGGAAAAATATGTAATACGTTTGATGAATCCCAAAGTTCAAATACTACGAGAAAATTGAAAATATCAATATGACTTGTGTGATTGAGAGATATAAATTCCAAAGTGCCTATGACTATGAGTTATCAATATATATATATATATCTATATAAAACTGAAACTTTTGAAACTTCCACAATTTTCCACGTCAGCACAAATATTTAAAAAAAAAGCATAATAAAACTTTTCTAAAACCCAAACCCTATGCTCTGCCTTCTCTTTCTCCAAAATGCACGCCCTCAACAATCATCTTTTTCCTCAGAACATAGGTCGATCTCCTTCCTTAGACCGAGCAAATTGAAGCCATGGTAGGAAGCATGAAGGTTCAGCTCTTTCTCCAAAATGCACGCACTTAACAGACTTCTTCCTCAGAATAGAGGTCGATCTCCTTCCTTAGACTGAGCAAATTGAAGCTATGGTAGGAAGCATGAAGGTTCAGAAGAAACAGAAATTGAAAGAGATGATGGCAAAGACGAAGACGACATGATAAGCAGTCAACCTTCCAATACGAGATTGTTGGAAAAACTATTTCTCACTATTTCTTCATCCAATACTTTTTTAAAAAAAACTCTCAACCAATCTCCTTCTCCTTTCCAAAAAAAACCGATCAACTCTTTCTCTTCCTTTCATCCCCATCTCCCTCTATATCATGAGCCTATAAATCACCAAAACCAAAATAATCTTATCTCTCTCTTCGTCATCTTCCTCTTCATCGCATAAATTTCTCCAAACATAGTACACAACTAGCACAAACCAAACTCATAAATCACAAACACAAGCCAAATCCACAAATCACAACTGCTACCATTACAACACCCTCCTTTGCTGTAAGAGGATGAAAAGAGAGATAGATGAGGTGAGAAGTTTTTTTTTTTTTTTTTTTTTTTTTTTTTTTTTTATTGACTCCACCCATGATTAAGTAGAGGAAGAAGAATGCTTGAAATAACCAGATCTAAAGTCACAGCTCCACCATGGACTTTGTTCTTCACGGTTTTAGCTTCACCGTGGACTAGATGATACTTTACCTTGTGATTTTGGTCAGAGATAGTGAGTTTTGCAGAACATGGGTCGTTTGTTTTTGAGAAAGAGGTGAGGGTTTGAATTTTTGGTTTTATCCTAACATGGTTACTGTACTGACCATTCGTCTTAAAAGCCATGGTCAAAATGGTTTACAGCTAAGCTATTTAGATTTCTTTATTTTTTATTTATTTGTAGTCGTACTTGTCACTTGCCAATAATAAAGAGTTCAAATATTTTAATGGCATAAAGTTATAATCATATTCGATGTTAAAGATATTTTTATATTGACTATTGCACTAAAAAATATTTCAAATGGTAAATATTTTTTTTTAGTCTATAATAAATTGCTAGAAATATCATTTTGTTTTTAAGCCTCCTTTTTTAGAGATTTTTCAATCATAACATCCGCTCTTGATGATAGTTCTTTATCATCATACCAAGACATCAATCAATACCTTCTAAAAAAAAAGAAAAAAAAAGACACTAATCAGTTTTTGGTGTAGGTGGAAATTGAACCCCAGATCTCTTATTCAACCATCAGAAACTTTACTAGTTGAGCTAACTGGAACTCACTTTTAAGTCTCCTTTATACTTGACTATCTTCGGATATTTTAAATTTTAAATCAAGATCGTTAATTTATATATATTTATTTTATTTATTTCATATTAATTAATTACTAAATTAATTATATATGACATTATTGTGGTTCGACCTCAGTCAAACCCAGGTCCAACCTTAAAAACCTTGAACCTCTTTCTTTACCAGGTCTAAAAACCAAGCCACATTTCATTTCAATTTTGAGACCCTCCATTCCACCATGTAATATGTATGTCATGTTTCTCTCTTCTTTTTTTGTCAACCTATTCTTCTTCTTTGTAATTTTTTTTTTTTTTCATTATTTTTAGGTTCATATTATAATTGTAATATTCTAGAAAATGTAGTTGTTATTATTATTATTGGGTAAAGATTTGGGTCTGGTATTGATATATTATTTAAAACATCTTAAAAAAATTATATGAATTTTGACCAATAATATATAAAGAAATATATGTCTCTATATTAAATTGGACTATTTTAATTAATTTTTATATTTGTACTAATTTAATATATTTATTTATATTTTGAATTGGACTATTATTATTTTGAAACCTTTTAAATTGGACTATTTTAGTTAATTTTTTTTATTTATACTAATTTAATATATTTTTTCACGTAAGGCTTTCTTTCTATGTGAACAAATTTCAAATCCATTTCATGGGTTTGTCTTAGATTTTTAAGACTGTTTAGCACTGTCAACAACATTGAATAAGTGATAACTTAAATTCTTCATTCATTGTTGGATTTTTTTTTCATAGTCAATAATTTTTCCATGCATCGCACGAGTTAGCGATTAGTTTCTAATTAAATGCATGCCAACTCATGTGTCATGGCAATCCAATACCTGTGAGTCTGTGACATCTATATTCCTTTAATCTTAATGATTTGTTTTGATATATTTGGTATTTCAAGTGTTGTATGAATATAAAAGCAAGCAATCTGTCATAAGTGATAAATATATATATATATATATATATATTTATATTTATATGTATAACAATTGTTAATATGGCAAATTGTAAAAAAAAAATAAAAAAGTGTTCCTCACGTACACTAAAGTAAGGTGTGCGCCATAGTTGCAGGCCTTTTCATTGAATATTTCAGAGAGCTATTTTCAACCTACAACCTGAGCCAACTAGATGATTTTCTTGGGTCAATCTCTCAAGTTGTGACCAAATCAATGAATACAGAGTTGCTGAGGGTTTTTACAAGGCAGGAAGTTGAAGTTGCCTTAAAGCAAATGGCACCCTTGAAGGCTCCGGGTCTAGATGGCATGCCCCCCATTTTTTATTAGCGCTATTGGAGCTCCATTGGTGATGATGTATCTTGTGCAGTGCTGTCTTGCCTAAATTCAGGTACTATCCCAGCTAGCTTAAATCATACTTACATTACTCTTGTTCCAAAATCAAAAAGCCCTGAAAGAGTTACTGAATTTAGACCTATTTCCCTTTGTAATATTCTTTATAATTAATATCCAAAGTGTTAGCTAATTGGTTGAAAAGCTTGTTACCATATGTTGTATCAGAATCACAGAGTGCTTTCCAATCAGATAAAGCAATTTTGGATAATATCTTAGTTGCCTTTGAAACACTACACCATATGAAGATGAAGAAATTAGGCAAAGAGGGGTACATGGCTATGAAGTTGGATATGAGTAAGGCCTATGATAGGGTAGAGTGGATCTTCCTTGAGAGTTTAATGTTCAAGTTGGGCTTTCATGAAAAATGGGTAGGGATGGTGATGGCTACGGTGAAAACTATCTCTTATTCCATTCTAGTTAATGGCGAACCACAGGGGATATTCAACCAACAAGAGGGATTAGGCAGAGAGATCCCTTATACCCCTACTTATTTCTGCTTTGCTCCGAAGGACCTAATGGATTGCTCCAAAAATCTGTGGCTGCTGGTGATCTTAGAGGTTTCTCTTTATGTAAGTATGTCCCGCAAATCTCTCATCTTTTTTTTGCTGATGATAGTTTGATCTTTTGTCGAGCAAAGATGGGTGATGTGCAAACTATCCAAGCTATTTTATCTATGTATGAAAAGGCTTTAGGGCAGAAGGTAAATGGCCTAAAGACAAACTTATTTTTTGGGAAGTCGGTTTCTGATAACACTAAAAATGCTTTCAAAGATTTCTTGGGTGTTCCAAAAATAAAGGAGTATGAAAAATACTTAGGACTTTCAGCAATTGTGGGTAGAAATAAAAAGGAGAGCTTAATGTATATTAAGGAAAGGATTTGGGGTAAACTTCAAGGGTGGAAAGAGAAACTCTTGTCACAAGCGGGGAGAGAAGTCTTATTGAAAGCCATTGTTTAGGTCATTCCAACCTTTGCGATGAGTTGTTTCAAGTTGCCCATGAGTCCTTGCCACGATATTGAGGTTATGATTAAAAATTTCTTTTGGTGGTAGTGTGGCGAGAGGAGAAAGATCCATTGGAAGAAGTGGGAAACTCTTTATCTATCCAAGAGTGAAGGTGGGATGAACTTTAAAGAGTTAAGCAAATTCAATGAAGCCATGTTAGCAAAGCAAGTTTGGAGATTGATTCATGATAAAGAGTCCCTCTTCTATCGGGTGTTTAAGGCAAAGTTCTTCCCTTTAGGTGACATTTTTTCAGCTCAAGTCAAGTCGGGCTCCTACGCATGGCGCAGTATTTTGAGTGCTCGTAAAGTAGTGGCTGCAAGGGCCAGGTGGAGAATCTGTAATGGGCTTACTACCCGTATATATTCTGATTGTTGGCTGCCAGGTGCGGGTTCAGGTAAGATCTCTTCCCAAATCTCGGATATACCAGCAAATGCGGTGGTGGCTGACCTCTTTGAGGAAAATTCGGGTTGGTGGAATGGGGTGTTGATAGATAAATATTTTTTTCCTTTTGAAGCTCAGAAAATAAAGTCTATCCCTGTATGTATCACCCCTCAAGAAGACATTTTAATCTGGCCAAAGACAAGGGATGGGAAATATTCAGTTAAGACGGGCTACCAACTTCTTCGAGAAATGGAAAACAGTGAGCTGGCTTCGTCTCTAGACTCTGGGGAAAACAAAAAAATTCTGGACTGGTTTGTGGAAACTGAAAGTCCCAAACAAGACAAAAACTTTTGCGTGGTGAGCTTGCACAAATTCTCTCCCTACTTTGGATAATCTAGTGAAGCGAAAGGTTTTTCAATCACCCACCTATTCCAGCTGCAGTAAAGAGCTCGAAACTGTGTTTCATGCTCTCTGGAGTTGTGAAAATATCAGCCTGGTTTGGGGAAAATGTTTTGAGGAGTTGCGAGCTATGTCACCCCTATTATTATCTTTTGTTGACCTTTCCGGGTTGGCGTTACAGAACTCACGAGGAGCAGAGCTATTCATCACGATTTCTGGTTTTTATGGACTCGCCGAAATAAAAGCTGAGTTAAAGAGGCAGTGATGCCGCTGGATAGACTCTCGAACCTGGCACAAAAGTACCTTTAGGAATTTTAGTAGCTCCGTGGCAAACCTATCATCAAGCAACCACCAAAACAAACTATCTGGAAACCACTTGACCTGAGCACTCTGAAAACCATTTTTGACGGTACTGTTGAAGACTTGGATGTAGCAGGTATCGGAGTCGTTGTTCAAAACTCCTCGGGTGAAGTTCTTGCAGCATTATCCGAGATCATCCCTCTGCCATTGTCTATTGTTGTTCTGGAAACAATTGCAGCGCGAAGAGCAGTCACCTTTCTTCAAGAGCTCGGCTTGGGGCAGTTCTATCAAGGGACCACGTTAGGCACGCCTTTTTCACTTTTGGTGCCTCCTGAGCTAAGGCATATGCTTAGCTGAAAAAACTTACAATAATTAAATTCAAAGCAAAAGGTAGTGCAAAGTAGGCCCGTCCACGGGTCGGGCCGGGTCGGTTTAGGACCCATATTCAACCTGGTTGGATTGAGTTCCCAAGTTTTGGACCCGTATTTGACCGAATATTCGGGTTGGATCTGACGTTTAGGGTAATCAGTTGGCCAGGTCGGAGTTGTCAATTTTTCGGGTTTGGGCCTCAGATTGGGCCAAAATTTTGGACAAAGTTAAAATTTTTGTAATTTCATTTTTCTAGGCCTTTTTAGCCCAATTACTCAATTTGGCAGTTTAATAAACCATATGATTTCAGATTTTTTGAATTTCCTATATATTTCAAATTGGGCCTTTTTTTATTTAATTTATTTTAAAATAGGCCTTCAAGCTTAGCTTATATTATGAACTATATGGGATCTATTGGGCCTTCAGGACATATCAATCCCAATATAATTAGGCAGTTTCTCACAAATTTTCACAATTTTAAACTTGGAAAGACTAACACAACACAACACACCAAAAAGCCTTTTTTTATTTTTTATTTTTTATTTTTTATTTATTTTTTTTTATCACTTGTGATCTTTGAAACAATAGAAGCACCTAAGCAATACATATCAACTCAAATATATAAAGTATAAACTTTCCCACATCAACTACAAAAAATAAACACAGCAAAATAGACTAAAGATAGCACAACACAACCTACAAAAACACTAATTTTACCATCTGTGATCTGTTAAACAACACAATAAACACCTAGGCAGTAAGCTAGTAGCTCAACACCTACTAAACCTGCCAATCACAACAAATAATATTTCCAGCAACAAATAAATCACAACAAATAATAGTATACTGCAATATTCCTATTAATGGATATATATACTTAGTACCATAGAGGTAGTTACTGCAAGTTTTTCGGGCAGTAAACCATAAGGCAGAAAGTTTTGCTAGTTATACAATGTTCACAGCAATATAATTAGTTACAATAATGAAATATTTCCAAAAAATAGCTTTTGCAAAAGCATTGAATGACTACCCTATAGTTAATAAGTTTATAACTTACAGAAAAGAAAACCAATGAACTAAGATTTCTCTCTATAAGCATTGAGAGTTGAGTATTGTTAGAAAAACAATATATCCAAAAAAAGCTTCCAAAATGTTCCAAAAAGCTACCTTCTTTACAAAATAAATGAACATCCTCCTATAATAGACAAAAAAATATTCAACAAACAATACGTTAGTACCAAATACAAGACCAACTAGTAAGGAAACCAAGTTTATAAAAGTAAGGGGCTAAAGGTAGAATCATACCAAGTCAATGATTATTCATCAATAATTAAGGATTGTTTGCCTGAGGTGGAACCCTTGCTTGAACTGGTATTTGCTATTGCACTTGTTGTTGGTTGTTGATTTAAAACTAGAAAAGAATAGGAAATAAACACAATAGCTTAAATTTTTCTTGAATACACGAGACATTCAATACAATTAATGGACAATAAGTTTCAGAATTTAAACATATTACCTAAGTCAACTAAATCCTCCTCCAATGCCTCTACATCATCCCTTGACTGGCAATGAGAAATTGGAACTGTGGCTTGAAGCCAATTTTGTGAACTTACAAGGTTTTGAACCATGAGAGGAGAGAGTGAACTTCGAAATGGATCAAAAATGCGGCCTCTGGTGCTAAATGCTGACTCAGATGTAACAATGGAGACAAGTACAGCCAGCAAATCCTTAGCCACTTTAGACAACACTTGGTACCTACTACAATTATCCCTCCACCACCCTAATATCTCAAAATTGACATCCTTTCTACCATCACAGTTTTCAGCCAATTCAACCTCATTACTACAACCTACAGATTGCTCAACTTGCAAGAAACATTCATATCGCGAGTGAACCATCACATACGGATCACTAGCATCACTTTCCAATTCTGTCCTCTCACTCCCACTTTGTTCTTGCACATTTGGTGAATGAATAGAAGAGTAAAAATTATACAACTTATACAAAAGATCTTTCACCTTATCAACCATCACTTCTACCATTGCATTCCCATAAATCTCAGAAAAAGAAAACTTCAAAAACCTTAATTTGTTTCCATGGATCAAGAACTACAGCCACATACAAAAGAGGATTAATTTTCTCCCCTTTCCCCCAACATTTATCAAATTTAGTTTGCATGTTTGAGGTTGTGTTTTTCAAGAGAGTGTTTTGTGATTTAACTAAATTAGAAATACTCTCTTGAATAACAAAGATCTCATCATAGAAGGCATTTGAAGTAACATACAAAGAACCGGAGAACTTTTTTGTGGCATTATAAAAGAGCCTTAAGAAAGTCACAAATGCCCTACAATTTTGGAAATCACTCATACAAGGAGATCCCAAACCACCACTATCTTCCTTGGCCCTAAAATACAAGAAATAACCATCCTCTTCAAAATCCATTCGAAGGAACACTTTCTCAAATTTTTCAGTAGTTTCTAACATGAGGTAGGTCGAGTTTCACTTAGTAGGTACATCTAGACAAAGAAGACTCTTGGACTCCATACCTAACCTCTCCATAAAACTCCTAAAAGTTTGATTTCTATTGGGTGAGGACTTCACATACCTCACAGCTTCATGCACCTTAGCAACATATGCATCAATCTCTTTCAAACCCTCACCCACAATGAGATTTAGGATATGGGCACAACACCTCATGTGCATGTACTCATTTCCTAAAACTGTCCCATTCCAATCTTTAGTCACCCTTTGCAAAAATTTAACTGTTGTTAAATTTGAGTTAGCATTATCCACTATCAAAGTGAATATCCCCTCAATACCCCACTCATACGAAGACATCTCAATCTTTCTACCTATAGTCTCCCCCTTGTGGTCTTCAATTTGACAAAAATTTAAAATTCTCTTATGCAATTCCCAAGCATCATCAATAAAGTGACATGTGAGACACATATAATTTAAATTTTGAATAGAAGTCCATGTGTCCATAGTAAGACACACCCAACAACCCTTCAAGGATTTCCTTAGCTTCTTTCTCCCTCACTATTATAAACCCTAATCACATCTCTAGCCATAGTTTGATGAGATGGGATATCCTTTAAACGAAGCTTAGGTTGTAAGGTAGTTACATATTTCTTAAACCCATACCCCTCGACACACCTAAAAGACAACTCATCAATTACAATCATTTCGACCAATGCCTTTCTAGAAGCCTCGACAGAAAAGGTGGTTGACACAAGTTGGAACCCATCTTCTCCATCCTTTTTGGGTTCAAAAGCTAATGTTTTCTTCCCTTTAACTAGATCTTCTCCATTAGGGTTCTTGGGACAATTTGGCACATGAGCTAACAAATTGCTAGTATCACAACTCTTACTATCAGCATTATACGATTTTTGGCAATAATTACAAATAGTCTTAGTTTTACTAGTATCACTCTCTCCTATCTTTATTTTTTCAAAATAGCCCCAAACAACTGACTTTTTCCTACCACTATAAGTACCACTAATAGGAACTATCATACTCACTTTGCATGGTGGAACTAGGGGCAACTCAGCAACAGCAATTGCTTCAGCTTGGGTAGCAACAAAAACTTCGACTTGGGTGGGAATAGCACCATCAGCTTGTGTATTAATTGGTGTTTGGACAGCGGGTTCATTAGTGGAGGTTTCCATGACCTAAAAAAATTAAAGATACGTATTAGCAAACTATAATAACAAGTATAATTGATGGCTTTAATAATAATAATAATAACAACCACACAAACCAAAAAGGAAAAAACAGTATCCTACTTATGCAAAAAAAAAAAAAAAAAAAAAAAAAAAAAAACACAAAAAAAACCCAAATACAAATAGCATAAGCTTGAAATTTTATTTAATAATAAAAGCCAAAACAGTGATGCTCATTGATAAAACAATAACAAAATGTCAATAACAACAAACACTGAACACAAACATAATATATGATTTATACAACAGATTACACTATATTAGTCTATTATCCTTAACAAGCATCAACTCAATCAGAAAAAGAAAAAGAAAAAAACTCAACTTAAACTCTAAACACAAACATAATACATGATTTACATAGCAAATTAAACTCTAAACACTAACATAATATATGATTTATATAGCAGATTAAACACTAAACACAAACATAATACATCATTTACATAGCAAATTAAACACTAAACACTAACATAATATATGACTTACATAGCAGATTAAACACTAAACACAAACATAATGCATGATTTACATTGCAGATTAAACACTAAACACTAACATAACATATGATTTACATAGCAGAATAATCACTAAACACTAACACATTATATATGATCTAAAAACTAAACACATAATATATGATTTACAATTGATTATTACAACCAAGCATAATATATGATTTACATAAAAGATTACACCAGATTGGTCTATTATCCTTATCAAGCAACAACTCAAACAGAAAAGGAAAAAAAAAAACCTCAACTTAAACACTAACCACAAAGGAAAGCAAAAACCATACCTTAAAGAAAATTGTGGGTGTATGAGTTTTGAACTTGAAGGCAAAAAACCCTACTTGGAGTCGGCTTTCAATCCTGCATAAAATTAAAACAGGATCAAAATTGATTAAAAAAAAAGAACAAAGAAAAAAAGTAAAATAGTTGGGGTTTCAAGTTTTTTTTTAGTTAGTGTTTCATATTATAAATCTTGGGTTTATTTGATTTTAACATTGGATTTCCAAAACAAATGAAAACAACGAGACTAACAAAAAAAAAAAGAGAGATGAGAAACAAAGAATACCTAAGCGTTTGGAGTACACAGCGATAGGGTGAGGACTAAACACCAGTGGCAGCTACGCTGTGGAGGGAGAGCTGAGTGGACAACGGTGGTGGCGACGGCTAGGCATTGGAGGTGAAGCTCCCTCTTGGAAACTTGAATTTGAATTTTCCTAACTTCTAGGCCTAAAATTTTGCCCCAATCATTGCGGCTTACAAACTTCAATGACCCTTTTTCTGATAACATGCAAACCTCAATCCCTCGCTTAAGCATTCTTTCCATCAATTGGGATTTAAAAAATTTTAAGCCTTATGTCTACTAATCAATTTTTCCTTCATAATATAAACATATTTCATATTTTGTACTGCAAATACGATTACTGTTTACATTATTGAAATGTGAAAATTTAAAAATAAAATTATATGTTGGAACTAGCCTTGAAAATTTTAAAATAAAATTAATGGTTCCATTGGATAAATTTCACCAATAGATAAAAATTGTTGTCTAATACACTATAAAAGTCATTTAAACTAAAGATTGAAATCCAAATCCTTCTCTTTAAATTCGTTTATCCAATATAATCATTAATGACATTACCATGGGAGGTAGTGCAGAACAAATATAACAAATACATTCGAAATTGAAATCCATTAATTAAGAATGAGAAAATTGGCTGTTGCAATATGGGCAAATGCAGATAACAGATTTCTGAAAACAAAACAGTTGGTACATATGGAATCAAAATACCTTGCTTGAAGAAACACGCAAATGTAGTAACTCAAATTTGCCTTTGTCCATTGATGGTGGTATAAAGAGGGCACACTGGACAAGGAAAAGAACAACATATCAAAACGGAAAGGAACGGTTATCTTTTCCAATTGATAGAATACAAAAAATTTCACATATAATAAAGCAATATGCAGATTAAAAACTTATCAAAATTGTGATTCGGATCAGAAAGCAAGAAAAGGAATGAAGCAGGGATGAAATTTGAGATAAATGATAGCTTAGCATTGTAGTTTAGTTGTATAGTGTAGCTTAATGAAATGTTGTAGTTTAGTGACTTGTAGTTTAGTGATGTATTTAAGTGAGAAGTGTTCACACGTGACTTGATTGACAAACACACATGTTGTAACTGTACCCACATAGTTTAGGATATTTTGTTTGCTCTGTTTTCTTTATTTAGTCACAGATTCATGTACAGATTCATTTAGTTGAGTAATATACAAAGTTTTCTTCATTCCAAAACTCTCTCTAGCTTGAGCTTTCTGTCTTCTTTCAATTCTTGGCTCTCTGTACTTTCTTATATGGTATCAGAGCTTGACCCTTCGTTAATGGCATCAAATACTACTTCTTCTTCTTCTACACGAGAGCTTTCTCCATTGGAAGATCCTAGAAGCCCGTTTTTCTTGCACCATGGTGAATCTCCTGGTGCGATCTTGGTTGTTCAACCGCTCACTGAGGATAATTACCCTAATTGGGCCAGAGCAATGAGGATGGCTCTAGATGCTAAGAGTAAGCTCGGATTTGTAGATGGCTCCATCACTGCATCAATGGCAGTTACACCACTTGGAAAAAAGGCATGGTCAAAGTGCAATTCAATGATCTCATCATGGATCTTGAATTTAGTTTCACCTCATATTACTGCTAGTTTCATTTATAGAAACACAGCTTTTAAGGTCTGGAATGCTCTCAAGAATCGGTTTTTACAAGCAAATGGACCAAGGATTTCTCAACTTCAGAAGCAAATTTCCACTGTGATGCAAGGAGATTCTACAGTGACAAGCTTCTTCACTGATCTTCAAGCTTCTTGGGATCAATTGTTAAATTTAAGGCCTTTGCCATCGTGTTCCTATGGAAAATGTACTTGTGGTGTGAATGAGAAGATTATGCATCTTCACCACCAAGATTCAATCATGCATTTTCTTAATGGATTGAATGATTGTTACTCACAGGTCAAGACTCAAATTCTCATGATGGAACTTGTTTCATTTGTGGATAAAAATTTTTCTTTGGTAATCCAAGAGAAAAGGCAACGATCTTCCAGTATTCATGCCATTCCTTCAGTTGAATCCACTGCTCTGGCTGTCAAGAATCAAGTCTTCAATCAAGGTTCTTTTCCTGGCAAGATTTTCAAAAGGAATGTTGGAAAGGGAAGGTCTATATGTAGCTACTGTGGAAAGGTTGGGCATATCAAGGAGAAATGTAATAAGCTTGTTGGATTTCCACCAGGCTACAAGCAAAAGGGAAAGCTTCCTATGGCTAATCAAGTCATGATGGATTGTGATCAAGCTCAGAATGAAGCTGTGCATCAGAATAACAATTTCTCTTTCACTCCAGAACAGTATTAGCAATTGATTTCTCTGTTGAATTCTCATGCATCCAATTCTGGTAGTTCCAATGAAGCAATTCACACAGCCAATTCTGCCTTCTCAGGTATCTCTGATGATCTCCTGCAAAACTCAATATGTTTGAGCATACAACACTATTTTTGCTGTCAATCCTTCAAATAAAACAGCATATAGTCAAGACACTTGGGTTCTTGATACAGGTGCCACAGATCACATAGTTCATTCAATTGATTTGTTCACTAAAGTTACTAGTTCTATAACCTCTTTTGTTCAATTGCCTAATGGTGAAAGAGTTGTTGTCACACACATAGGAACCATCCAAGTAACTTCTAGTTTAGTTCTTGAAAATGTACTATGTGTTCCTTCTTTCACTTTCAACTTGATATCCATTAGTCAACTAACCAAAAGTCTATCATGTTGCTTCATTTTTCTGTCCAATATGTGTTTTATACAGGACCTTTCTTGTTGGAAAACGATTGGAATGGGTAAGTTGCATCATAATCTCTATTTGCTACAATCTTCAGAATCTTGCAAATCTGTTTCAACTGTATCTTCTATCTTAGGATCTGTTTTCAATTCTTTTGCAAATAATGTTGTGGATGTTCCTGTTACCACAAAGTCCTATCTTTGGCATCTTAGATTAGGTCATGTATCAGATGCTAAACTTCAGGTCCTGTGTGATATTCTCCCTGATGTAAGCACTATACATAGCAATAAAGATTGTGCCCTTTGTCCCATTGCAAAACAGAAAAAAACTTCCTTTTCCTTCTTTCAATCATTTGTTTGATAATGCCTTTGATCTCATTCACTGTGATGTTTGGGGCCCTTTTACAAAACCTACTAATAATGGTTTTAGGTATTTCCTTACCATTGTTAATGATGCAACTAAATCAACATGGGTCTATCTTATGCAATCAAAATCAGAAACTAGGCCCTTATTGATTTTTTTTTTACAAAATGATCTCAACACAGTTTCACACCAATATTAAAGCAATTAGAACTGATAATGCTCATGAATTTTTCCTAAAAGACTTCTTTGCTGATCATGGGATTATGCATCAACATTCATGTGTTGCCACTCCACAACAAAATTCAGTTGTGGAAAGGAAACATCAACACATTTTAAGCATTGCTAGAGCATTAAAATTTCAGTCTAATGTGCCCATTTCTTATTAGGGTGAATGTGTTTTGACTACTGTATACATCATTAATAGACTTCCCTCTTTCATTTTAGAAAATAAAACCCCCTTTGAGAAGCTTTACAATAAACCACCTTCCTTTAATCACTTAAAGGTTTTTGGTAGCCTTTGCTTTGCCTCCACCTTATCCCATAACAGATCTAAGTTTGATCCTAGATCTGTTCCCTGTGTTTTTCTGGGATTCCCTTTTGGTGTCAAAGGTTACAAGTTACTCAATCTGGTCACCAAGAACATCTGTCTCTAGAGATGTCACCTTTCATAAGACTATGTTTCCTTTCATTTCATCCACTTATTCTTCCTCACCTCACTCAAATATCACTTTTCCTCACCTTTTTCCTCCTCTAGATACCTCTACTGCCTCACAATCTACCTTATTTGATTATACTCCTGCATCAAATTTTGAATTTGTCATCCCTCAGCCTATTCCTAATCTTGAATTTCCTACTTCAACTTCTAATCCTTTACTCAATCCTTCTTCACCTAATGAATATGCTTCTCCATCCTATGATTTTCCACTTCCTGTTTCTACTGAAAATTCTAGTCCTCCCATCACTGAACCTATTGTTATCCCTTCTGTTCCCTCAACTCCATCTTTGAGAAAATCCACTAGAGTATCTAAGACTCCTTCCTATTTGCATGACTATAAGTGCAGCAATGTTATTACTGATCAGTTTGATCATTCCAATCATGCCATCAAGTCTGGTTCAGCCTCACACACCTCAGGTACAAAATACCCATTATCTCTTTTTCTTGGTTCTTCTACTTTGTCTCCCTCCTATACCCATTTTTGCTCTCTTATCACTGCTGTTTCTGAACCAAAATCATATCATGAGGCTGTCCAAGATCCTAAATGGCAGAATGCAATGGCTGCTGAGATTGCTGCTTTAGAATCTAACCAGACTTGGTCTCTCACTCCCTTACCATCTCATAAAAGGGTTATTGGGTGCAAATGGGTCTATAGAGTGAAGTATAAAGTAGATGGCACTGTGAAGAGGTATAAGGCACGTCTTGTGGCTAAGGGGTTTACACAGCAGGAGGGCTTGGACTTCACTGAAACCTTTTCCCCTGTTGCTAAAATGACCACTGTAAATACATTGCTTGCCATATCTGCTTTGAGGGGTTGGCACCTAACTCAGCTTGATGTAAACAATGCTTTCCTTTATAGAGAGCTTCATGAGGAAGTTTACATGCAGCTGCCTCAAGGATTCCACAGCAAGGGGGAGAATATAGTGTGCAAGCTTAACAAATCCTTGTATGGCCTTAAAGAGGCATCAAGGCAGTGGTACTCAAAATTTTCATCCACTATTCTCAAATGTGGATTCAAACAGTCAAGGTCTGATTACTCCCTTTTTACCAAGAAGTTCAATCAATCATTCATAGCACTTTTGGTCTATATGGATGATATTCTTATAGCCAGTAATGATATTCATGCTGTTGAAGAGCTTAAGGTGTTCCTGGATCAAGAGTTTAAGCTAAAGGATCTTGGAAACTTGAAATTCTTCCTTGGCCTTGAAGTGGCTAGATCAGATAAAGGCATTTCCTTATGTCAAAAGAAATATGCCTTGGAAGTGCTCAAAGATGCAGGCATGACAGGATGCAAGCCTAGCAAAGTTCCTATGGAGCAAAAACTTAAAGTTGAGCAAATACCATGGGGAGCTGTTACTTGATTATGGTGTTTATAGAAGACTGATTGGCAGGTTGATATACTTAATTATTACCAAACCAGGTATCACATACTCAGTGAACAAACTGAGTCAATTTATGTCAAAACCAAGAAAACCTCACTTGGATGCAGCCTATAAGGTGTTACAGTACATTAAGGGAAGTCCTAGACAAGGTATTTTGTTATCATCCAACTCAGATTTTCACTTAAAGGCATTCACAGATGCAGATTGGTCATCTTGTGTTAACACTAGAAGATCAACCACTAGTTATTGTGTCTTTTTGGGTAATTCTCTGGTTTCATGGAAGTTTAAAAAGCAGTCCAAAGTCTCTAGATCTTCTGCAGAAGCAGAGTATCGAGCCATGGTAGTGACTGTGTGTGAGATGACTTGGATATTAGCCTTGTTGAAGGATTTAGAAGTGTATCATCCAAAGCCTGCAATGCTGTTTTGTGATAACCAAGCAGCTATATATATTAGTGAGAACCCTATGTTTCATGAGAGGACCAAACATATAGAAATAGATTGTCATTTGGTCAGAGATAAGGTTCAAGATAAAGTCATCAGATTGTTTTTCACTCCTACTCACTCACAGCTTGCTGATCTTCTTACAAAGGTGCTTAGTGGTCAACAATTGAAGGCTTTACTTGCCAAGATGAACATTGTGAATATTCACAATCCTGATTGTCATCTTGAGGGGGAGTATCAAAATTGTGATTCAGATCAGAAAGCAAGAAAAGGAACGAAGCAAAAGAAGAAAGAAGTGCAGGGATGAAATCTGAGATAAACGACAGCTTAGCATTGTAGTTTAGTTGTACAGTGTAGCTTAATGAAATGCTGTAGTTTAGTGACTTGTAGTTTAGTGATGTATTTAAGTGAGAAGTGTTCACACGTGACTTGACTGACAAACACACGTGTTGTAATTGTACCCGCATAGTTTGGGATATTTTGTTTGCTCTGTTTTCTGTATTTAGTCACAGATTCATGTACAGATTCATTCAGTTGAGTAATATACAAAGTTTTCTTCATTCCAAAACTCTCTCTAGCTTGAGCTTCCTCTCTTCTTTCAATTCTTGTCTCTTTGTACTTTCTTATAAAACTCCCTGGTTGACTGCGTAAAACTAGTTGGTACTTGAAAAGCAGTGTCAATCTGCACAATAAAAATGACGATCAGTTGAAGTTTGCACAAACTATCATAGCAACCAAATATGTTCAGTTCCAATTAAACAAAAAACAACAAAAATGAGAGAAAGAAAACTAGTAAAATGAAAGGTAAAATAGCAACAATGAAGTCAATCAGTTTTGGCATGAGTAATACCAAAGGAGAGACACAATAAACTAAAATTAAGATATTACCAAGTGATGGTTATTTTGACTCAAGTCCATTGCTAGAATTCAGATTACAAAAACAATTGAAGAATCAACAACAAAGAACTAATCTCTGTCTAATATTCAATAGATGAAACTGGGATCACTCTATTTTTTTTTTTAATTATAATTTGATAATTACAAACGGGGAGGGAGGATCTGAACCCTCAATGTTTCTATTTAAAATACCAGAAGATACTAACCAGTTGAGCTGCAAGGCTCTTGGCTATTCTTAATTGTACTTCAATCAATAATTTTGTGTTAGTCAAACAAATATATGCGTGTATGTGTATTTTACATAACAAATATTGTTGTGGAGGATAAACAGACCCCAGGAATGTCAACAATAGTTGGAATGCATTTGCAGATCAAGTTTCCATCGTATTCTGGATACCTTATAAAAGATGAAATTGTTATATTTGGATGTGTACTATTAATTTACACACAAAAATAACACTATGGTAATTGTAATTGTAATGACCCTAAATAATTTTGAATTTCCTCTTCTTTCTTTCACTTTCACTTACCAATGAACAATCCACATCATTAGTAACTCCAACTCAAACAACAATACTTACCACTCAATAATAGAGAGACAGTGTGTACCCACATCATTCATCTTCAATACGGCGTAACGGCGAGTACTAAAGTTGTTCTATACGACCTGTCGTTTTTACTGCTTAAACAATTTCAGCTTAACCATGCAGTCTATTTAATAAAACGGTGTTTCGTTGTCCCTTTAAAACAATAATTTTAATAAAAACGGCGGGTCATCCTCTGAGGATCACATCTGACATCCCATCCAACCGACCCTTGAAAAACAACGGTCATAAGACTAGTAGAGTTTTAGTTTAAATCCTTTTCCTTCACCAAAAAGGATTAGGAAATTTTGTATCCAGATTTTCACTAGGAAATACTTATTGCTCTCTTCCTCTATATATATTGCTAGTTGTTAACTCTTGATTCTCATAACAAAACATTGCTCTCTCACTCCTGAGAAAACAAAAAAGCCATCACTGTTTTCTTTTAATCTCTCTGTGTTTTTTAGTATTTACTATTCTTTATAATTATGGGTTCAACCACAAGAAGGGAAAGTTGTGAGATGAAAAAGAAGAAGAAGAAGAAGATGAAAAAAGATATTTCTTTGTTAGAGAACATGGGTATTCATGATATGGCGGGGCATACTATTGCTCCCAATTGGACTCCATTTGACGCCTTGGTTAAGGCCTCAATCGTAGGCAGAAAGAAACTTCACAAGTTTCTTAGGCTCTTCGAAGAAAAGTCTCTCAAGAAGCCACTCTATGTGGAAGAAGAAACCCCTATTGTTGTGACATTGCCTGTTCGAAACAAGTGATCAAGATTTGGAAACCCAGATGATGATGATGATGATGATCAAGACTTTTTTTTTTTTTTTTTTTTTTTTTTTTTTTTTTTTTGCGATTTTGTAAATTCAATTTTGTAAGGTTGAATTTTATCAACCATCTTGTTGGCTTTATTCCGTACCAAATTTGCTTGTATTTTAGCAATTAGTAACCCTGTATTTAGGTGGAAATCATGTAAGGGTAGTGTGTGAGAGAGTGTGAAGAAATGCTCAAGATTGTGCAAAGAAGTAGGGACTCGCGACTGGATCTCGCGGGTGGCTCGCGGCTTGCAAGCCGCCAAAAGTTGCACATGTGCCAAGCATGCCAGAAGTTGAAGAGTCACGCCAGCTGTTGTACTACAGGACAAAAGTCCCAGGCTGGCCAAGCCGTTAGTTCACGGCTTAAACTTGAGACTTAACCCAGTTGCGAGGCCAAGTCGCCAAAACACCCTGTTTGGGAAAAACTGACTTTTCACATTCTTTATCATCCTACTATATATATACCCTTATACCCACGATATTCAGAGAGCTTCTAGAGAGAATTTTGAGAGAGAAACCCTAGAGAAAAACAAGATTGATTCATCCACAATCTTCACATAGAGACTCTTCAAATTCCTCTACTCTCTTCCTCTCCATTGTCAAATCGTTGAGATACATTACCAAAACCTTTTCTCACCATACCCATATCTGTGAGAAGGCCATTTGGTGTTTGGGAAGCGGTTAAGAAGGGACCAATTTCATATTGGTTGATGCTATGGTCAAGTAGCGGAATCCGGCAAGTTAAAGAAGAAATAGGTTTGGCGTAATCTCGTTGGAGTAGGAGCTTCGAGGGCTTAGGTACATTGGGTAGATTAGGCTTGGAGGGTCTTCTACTGTTCATGTATCCCAACTACATTCTTTAGTGGATTGTTTACCGCTTGGAGGGTGGCGGTGAGGTTTTACGCCGAGGGCTTCGGTTTTCTCTTCAATAACATATTGTGTGTTGTCCTTGTGTTTGCATCTCTCTTCCCTTAATCTTTTCCATTTAATTTCTGTTGTGGATGTGATTTTATTTGGTTTAGATTGTTTATCAATTCTGTTTTAAGCTTATGTTCATATTTCGCACATTGATTGTTTGACATTAAGCTTGAATTGGTAATTTGTAATTTGGGGGTCTAAACGTTCAAGGTGTTTCATACACTTATTGAACTTTCAAATTTTTATTTCAAGGTTGTAATTCAATTCTTTTAGTGGAAAATTGAGTAAGAGCTTGTTAACATTTTACTCAAACCGGTTTGAAATTTGTAGAGAGAACAAAAGCTATTTTGTGGGATTTTCTATATACAGACTGTAGCATGATAATTTGAAGGAATTACTTTTCTTTTCTTTTTGGTTTCATATTAAAAAGATGAATAATCAAAGTATGGATAAGTCTAATAATCAAAGTATGAATAACCATGTATATTACTTCAGTTTAATTCTAGAAAATAAAATAGAGTTCAATGTTAATTTGATCCTCATTTGTGTTCAAAGCTGAACCCTATTTGGCACACCAATCAAAATTGATCAATTGGTTTTAGTCCCTTCTGTCCATTCTTAGTGAACAACAAAAAATTTTAAGGGGTTTTGGTAGTTTTTACTCAAAAACATGTTTATAAAACTAGCTTTTAAGACTTGGAAGATTTAAAGACATTTTGAAACTTACTTTTGAAAACAAACTCCAATTTGAAATCAATTTTCCTTTTAAAAATTAGATTTGAAAAACTACTTGGAAAGTTGCCTTTGAATCAAGCCTAAAGATTGATGGGATTTGCAATACTAGCTAGAGAGCTAGCATGCAAAGCCGTATTCAAATAAGAAAAAATTCATATAAACTCTAGCTTGTACATGTAGATTAAACCAAACTTTGAACCCACAATCTTTGTAATCAATATTAAGACTCTAGCAATTCCATTTACTATATAAACATCATGCATGGATATCAAATTTACTTCAATTCAACTCTAACCATACATGTATAAATTCAAGCTCATGAAAATAGCTACATGTAAAAAGAATCAAATGATTTATTCATAACCATACCCATCCAAAAATACAAATCATCTATACCACCTTTTGTGTTCCATTTTATACTCAATGAAGACTCCAAGAATTTTTTTTCAGAAGGTCATTAAGAAACTAAAATCAAACAAAATTTAATAAAAATGGAACTTCAGTATATTTTGGAATCAATACAAAATAGTTCCTTATTAGTTTTTATTATCTATTATTAATGTGGTTTGCTAAGTTTGTATAACATTTTTATTTTTATGCAGTTATTCTTATCTATTTGTCATTGTTTTTATAAAAATATTTTAAACTAAATGAATAAACTTAGCTCACTAGTATTGTATTAATTATTGACCGACACAATCACATTCATCCGTACATAAATAATATATTAAATGTATACTTAACGAATCAAATACTTGAACAATCACCAACTTTACTTTTTTTTTCCTTGAAATACTAACTTATAAAAAATTGTTATTATAGCATGATAACAATACACATATGTAAAAAATCATTTGAATTTCCTAATTATTAAATTATATAAAGTTTTACTATATTTATACTATACACGCACACATCACAATTAACACAAATAACATTATAAAATAAAAAAAATAATGCATACAATCAATATTAGACAGTCAGACACTCACTCACACACATGTAATATAAATTTATAATAAAAAGAATGACACTCACAGCTCAAAAACACTCACTCTTTACTTTTAAAATTAGAAATATTGAGATAGACAGAAAGAAAAGAGAGATGAGATGAGATGAGATTCATGAGAGAGAGAGAGAGAGAGAGAGAGAGAGAGAGATCTGTGTTGTTGTTTGGTTTTAGGCTGTGCTGAAATATGTTTAAGTTGTGCAAAAATATTTTTAAGGGTAAATTAAACTAGTAAAAAAAATATTATATATATATATTTCAAAATTGTGGTATATCATGTTGAGTTCCCCTGTTTATACTTCAAAATTGTGGTATATCATAAGTTCTTTTATTTTTTATTTTTTCATTTTAAACTTTAGTTAAAAACACAGACACACACACACACGGAAAGTTATGATTGGTGGAGTATAAAGTAAAACATAAAAATTAGTAGAGAGGGTTTACATTCTCTATCCAAGCATATTATTCAAAGACTTAAAATAACAAAAACAAATCATAAAACATAAGATAAATAAATAGAAATGAAATATGGAATCGAGTTTAACTCCTCTCAAGATTTTAATTTTTAAAGTCATTTTGCTAAGCTTCATATTAGCTCAAGACTCTTTGGCAAGGAAGATGGAGGAATTGATTGATGTGTAAGAACGTGAGCATAAAGCTTGAAATGGTTTGGGGGAGGGTGGGATAGACGTGGCAAAATGGGCAGATTGTAGTTCAGGTCAAGTCGATCGAGTTTTTTAGTCGAAAACGAGTTTGGGTAAAAAAAAAAGGGTCATTTAAGTGGGTTAGAAACATGTTGAGTCAATCAAATTGCAAGTGTATTTTTTCACATTTATTTTTTTTTATTTTTAATAATGTATTTACCATTTGGTAAGTCATGTAGGAAATTACTTAGTGTAAAATGCATTACTTTGAATTCACCACTCATATCAAGAATGAGTCGAGCTCAACAAATTAATACTTATTCAATAATCATAAAACTATACAAATCCCAACATTGCTAACCAAAACAAATAGCACAAACACAAAGGGGTCTAGTCTATCCTTTGAAAATGTAATTAAAACAAACACACAAGTTTCACTTCTACACAATATCAACTTCCCAAAACATATAACAAAATTACAAATGCCCTATTGAATAGCTAATTTGAAAAGGAATAAAAATATATAAGAAATTAACAATCTTGAAAACTAATTTCATAATATAATATCAATTGTGGTTAGCACTTTATTTCAATTTGAGAATATAGATCAAAGTTTGATTGTTTACTTATTTATACGTAGTCTCTTTTATGAATATCATATCATTGTTAAAAAAAACACATACTCCAAGCCTAAGCATCCATAATTTATGCAAATTTCATTGCTATATTTCGTCTTCTCTTTTTTCACACTTAGGGTTTGTTTGGATACCGTTTATTGCTGAAAACTGAAAACTGAAAATACAGTAGCAAAATAATTTTTAACTATGAATAGTGCCATGTGGGATCCAGTTTTAAAGTTTTTTTTGCTGAATTCCGTACTTGCGAGTTCCGTGAACAATGCATGGAACCCATAGAAAAACACCCAACACAGATGAAATTTGTTTTCAGCTCTATCCAAACTTACACTTATAAATACTTTTCTCATACATGTCTATAATAAATAATTTTCTAATACATGTCTATAATTTCAAATATTTGTTTTTAACTCTAAACATGTACTTTGTTATTTGATTTCTAAAAATCTTTACTTATCGAGTTATTCAAGTGAGAGAATGCTTCAACCATTCATCTTTCAATTCATTTGCATACAGTTCGATAAAGGTCTCAATTTTTTTTCTTGAGTCCATTGTATTTAAATGGCATTATCCAAAAAAATGTTCAAAATATGATTTAAAAAAAAAAATAAAAATAAAAATAAAAAATAAAAACATGCATTATATTTATCAAATTGAATTTGAGTTGTGCACTGTAAGGCTCACAACAAACAATTAAACTAATAATGTCTTAATTTTATTATATTTATTACCAAAAAAAAAAAGTTAAAAAAAAAGGTCAAGTCACGGGTTAGCCGGGTTGGATTAGGTTGACTTGCAACCAAAAAAAAAAAAAAAGGGTTGGGTCACAGGTCAACCCTTTTTTACTTCGAGTTAAAAATTTGGGTTTGGATTGTGTATTTTTCTTCGGATTCGGGTTGGGTTGACAAATTCCAATTCGTTTTCCATGTCTAGGGGTGAGTTTCAATAGATTGAAAATGTGAGGCTTTTGAGCATTAGATGAAAGGGAATTGAAAAAGTGAAGCATCTAGTTGATGTATCTATTGTTGTGACTACAGATGGGGTCTCTTGTTCAATCCCTGTGTAATCTGCACTCTTTTTGTATCTCTATTTTGTATCTAATGTATTTTTCTTCAGCACCAAAAAAAAAAAAGAAAAAAAAAATGAAGCTTCTTGCAAGCCAATGACTGATGTGTAGGGGAGTTTTAATGGTAAAAACTATTAGTAATTAAAAGTAGACGAAAATCACATTTTAGTCCCTACATTTTCAGGCTATTCTTATTTTAGTCCCTACATTTTATTTTTATCGCTTTTAGTCCCTATCTTGAAAAATGCTTCCCATTCTGGTCCCTATCGTTAAATCAAAAATGGAAAAAGCTGACGTGACAAACGGCGGAATAAATAATACTAAATTAATGTCCACGTGGCCTAAATTAATAATAATAAAAAATGCCACGTCAACATTTAAATTAAAAAAAATTAATTTTAACTAAATAAAAAAAATTAAAAACTAAAAATCATAGGAATTAAGATCTAAATGTGTCTTGAATAAGAACAACAAGAACACAAACTCAAATCCAAGATCACAAACCCAAAAAAAAAAAAAAAAAAAAAAAAAAAAAAAAAAAAAAAAACCAAGAACACAATTCTAGATACAAAGAAAGAAAGAAAAAAAACACCCACATACACACATTTTCTTTCCTTCGCTCAAACTCACTCAAAAAAACAACACCCAGATCTCAACTGTAACAACACCAACAATGCCTCTCTCTCTCTCTCTCTCAAAAATGTCATCCCAACAACAGCAACAGAAGCCAAGAACCCAAATCCAATCCAAAAGCCACAAAGCAAAACACAAGATCTCCCTCCATATCAACCCACCTAGCAATGGTGGAGTTGAAGCAAAAAATCCTGGGGATCACATCGTAAGGGGATCAAAGGGTTAAGGAATTGGGTAAAGAGCTGAAGGGGCTTGACGATTCCGCCAAACATGAACCGGAAGAGGTTCGAGAACGGGTTGCGAGACTTGTCGGAGGAGGAGGAGATAGCCAGGGCAGAAAGAGAAGAAGACGAAGAGGAGATAGCATTTGGGTCGGCCTTTGGAGTGGTGATTGGGTGGAGTTTGGGTGGAGATGGTGTTGGAATTGGGGTTGTGTTTGGGTGGTTGAATGAAATCGGGGTGTGCTCACTGTGGGTCTGGGTTTGCCACTGTGGATCTGGGATTTGCTCGTCATGGGTTTGCTGCCATGGGTTTGGGTTTTGCTTGTTGTGGGTCCTTTTTTTTTTTTTTTTTTGCTCACAGTCATGCTCTTCAGTGGTGGTGGTGTTGGCAATGGGTTGTGGTCGGGGTTTGTGTTCATAGTGGTTGCTGGGTATGTGGTGTGGGTTGGTTTCAAGTTCGATAGTCATGGTTGATTGTAGTACCGGTGCTAGGAGTTGGGTTTGAATCAGTGGTGCTGGGGTTGGGTTCGACGGTGCTGTTAAATTTACACTAATGATTAGATTTGTGTACTTAGTTAGTTATGGTGGTTGTTGTAGATCTTGCTCTAGATCTAGATTTCGCTTCTTGTTTTTAGGTTGTATTTCTATAATTTGGCACTCTCAAATTCAAGTAATGGAATTTGCTTTGCTTCCTTTTTTTTTTTTTTTTTTTTTTTTTTTAATTTCTTGGTTTGTGTTCTTGGATCTGAGTTTGTGTTTTTGTTGTTCTTTTTCAAGACACACTTAGATCTCAATTCCTATTATTTTTAGTTTTTAATTCTGTTTTTAATTTTTTTTATTTAGTTAAAATTAATAAATTAATTTTTTTTTAATTTAAATGTTGACATGGCATTTTTTATTATTAATTTAGGTCATGTGGACATTAATTTAGTACTATTTATTATGTCATTTGTCACGTTAGCTTTTTTCGTTTTTGATGTAACGGTAGGGTCCAAAACGGAAAGCGTTTTTTAGGACAAGGACTAAAAGTGGTAAAAATAAAATATAGGGACTAAAATGAGAATAACCTGAAAATGTAGGGACTAAAATGTGTTTTTTGCCTTAAAAGTAAGATAACAGACTTACAGTAAAAGAGTGAAAGTACTAAAAGTTGAAGCTACAATCCCCTAATGTAGCGGTCAACAATGGGGGTCAATTTAGAGAAATATGGATTGGAACTCAATCCTCACTTCCTTCAAACATTTTTTTTATAAAAAAAAGTCGAGGGGGAGGGGGGCACTAACAAACGTAGTTTCTCCCTTGAAGAAGAGGTTTAGGGAATTTGTATTTTTCCTTTATCCTGGTACTTCAAAGCACTTAAACTCATATTTACCCCTTGAGTTTTAAGTAAAAAAAAAAAAAAAATGACTTCAACAACAACAACAAAGTCAAAAGTTCAAAAACATAGGTCCAGGCAGAAATACCTATTGGTACTTTAGAGTGCCAATCAGGACACTCAGAACAAAAATAAGGCCCGCAATGCGATGTAATGCAAGTCCAGCTAGCAAGGTATTGTATTTGTAATTAAGCAAAAAAAAAAAAAAAAAGGTATTATAATTGTAATTGTAATTGTAATGCCCCTATATAATTCTGAAATATTTCCTCCTCTTTCTTTCACTTATTCAATAATAATAATAATAATAATAATAATAATAATAATAATAATAATATCTTACCAATTAGTAATCCATATTGTAAGGACACAGTTCTTTTGCGGCCCAATGATGATGTTGGGCTCGCGCATGAAAGATCCCTCACAATATGATTTGTAGAGAGTGGGCTTGAAAAACTAGCCGTTGGGCACGGGGCGATGTTACGGTCTTGTTTTTAGAGGAATTCATATAGAAAGAGGAGTAGGGTTTGAACATTTAAGCCCTACAGTGTCGCATCCTATGGGGTTGGACTCCTCGGACTTGATCCGAGGATCATTAAGGTCTTACCCCGATTACCCGACGGTGGGTTTTTCTGTGATGTGCAGGTGTTCTCCTGATGTTTTCCCCCATGGAGTCCCCTTTTTTTTTGAAGATGGAATGGGCCTCCTCTCAAGATTCACCTACTTTTTCTTTTATACTAGCCTACGTTAGCTGTCCTTCGTCCACGTGTAGGGTCAATCTTTTACAAGACTGATATTTGTCCCATCAGTCTAATCCCAGAATTGTTGGGGATGGTTGATAAAGCTGGAGAATACGGCTCTGTTAGGTGCAGAGTCTTATCTGGGAAGGGTAGTAAGGATAACTCTCCCAAGATATTTTAGATCTCCTTCCACATTTGTTCCTTTATCTCTTTTTTACCCCTCCCCTCAATGGAGCTTTGGGTCTGCCGAGGGCGAAACTGTCCTCGGCTGCATCTCCGGGCCATTACCTTTTTCGGCTTGGGCCTTTGAACTCCCCATGAGCAAGTGGGCCTGGCCCATAAATTATTGGGCCCCACACATATCTTTATTAATTCCAACTCAAACAACACTTAGCACTCAACTACAATAAAATAGTAGGTTTCAATTAGCTCAGTTGATAAAATTTATGATGGTTGAATAAGAGACTTGAAGTTCAATCTCTACTTACACCAAAAACCAATTAGTGTCTTGGTCTGATGATAGATAGTAGAATCATTAGAAGCAGACACCATATATGCCATAAGTTGAAACTCTATTAAAAAAAAAAAAAAAAAAAAAAAAAAAAAAAAAAAAAAAATGAAATAAGTACCTACCATCTCTTCCTATTTTCATTTATTTATTTATTTCCTAAAAATCCCAAAAACAGCAGAGACAGTGTACACGTATTTTACTATTTACTGTAATCTGTCTATACAGTACAACATCCACACCATTCATTATTTTTTTTTTTTTTGATAAGACACATAATTCAACTTCAATATGGCGATTCGTAAATTTGTTTAATAAGTATAAAACGGCGTTTCATTCTCCCTTTATAATAATTTTAATAAAAACGGCGTGTCGTCCTCTGGAGATCCCATCCCATCCCACCGACCCAATAAATTTTACAACAGTCACTAAATTAAATCTTTTTCCTTTGCCAAAAAGGATTAGGAAATTTGTATTCCGATTTTCAATAGGAAATACTTTGTTACAACCCAATGTTGCTCTCTCCCTCAGTCCCTCTATATATATTGTTAGCTCTTGATTCTCATAACAAAACATTGCTCTCTCTCTCTCGCTCTTGAGGAAACAAAAACAGATTAAAGGAGAGCCATATATAATAGTTTCTCTCTGTGTTTTTAGTATTTACTATTCTATATAGTTACGGGTTTAACAGCAAGAAGAAGGGAAAGTTGTGAGATAAAGAAGAAGATTAAAACAGATATGTCTTTGTTAGAGAACATGGGAATTCATGATATGGAGGGCCATACTATTGCTCCCAATTGGACTCCATTTGACGCGTTGGTTGAGGTCTCCATCGTAGCCAGAAAGAAATTTCACAAGTTTCATAGGCTCTTCCTAGAAAATTCTCTCAAGAAGCCAATCTCTGTGGAAGAAACCATGCCTGTTCAAAACATGCTATCAAGATTTGGAGACCAGGATGATGATGATGATGATCAAGACTGTTGTTTTGAATTGGAAACCAAGAAAAACAAGCCAATCCTTGTGGAGAAAGAAAAGGATACGGGCAAAATATCCTCGTGATTGCCAATCCGAGTGCAATTCATTGATCCCATGCTTCAGATTGGCCATATTGTTTTGATTCAATGGGACATGCCTAAGGATACGGGCAACACGAGTTCAACATATGCTTTGAGATCCACTTGGAACTATGTCCAGAAGTCGAATGGTCTCGAGATAGATGATGTAGTGCAACTCTGGTCTTTCCGTGTGGACAAAGAAGCTTGTGATGATGCTGCTTCTTCTAATACAAACAAAGGACGGCTCTGTGTTGGTTGAGAAAGCAAAGGATGAACAATCAATCTCATGAATTTTTAGTGCTCAAATTTTGCAATGGTTTTTATCTAGATTTTTTTTAAGTAGTGTTTTTCCAGTTTGTTTGAGACTTCTATTAGGCCTGTGACCATTAAAACTATGGCTTCTTTTATTTTTTTTTCCTGAATATAAATCTCTGTCTTCTTTAAGTTGTCACTATGGGTATGCTTATAGAGAGCATCATATGCATGTAAGAATTTTGATTGATAAGCAGTAAATAATTAAATATGTTAGTCCTTAAATTCTAAGGCTCCTTTAAGTTCTTTCTATATGGTTATGAAAGCCTAAGTATTTAGGCTTGCTTCTCCTGACTCTAGCAAAGTAGCAAATTTTTTAACGGACTTGATTTTTTTATTTTTCGCCTTTTGGCCAAGGACTCAATCAAATATGACAAAATCAACTTGATTTTATCTATTGTTGTACCAACCATGGTTCTGTAAATTCAATTTTTATTTCAAGATTGTAATTCAATTCTGGCAAATTGAGTAAAAGCTCGTTAACATTTTAATTAGTCAAATTGGTTTGAAATATGAGAGAGAGAACAAAAACTATTTTGCTGAATTTTCTATATACAAACAATAGCATGATAATTTGAAGGAATTATTTTCTTCTCTTTTCAAATTTCATAATAAAAAGATGAATAATCAAAGTAAGGTTGTGTCAATACTCTTTGTTATGGAAGATGGAGGAGGTAATTGTTGAGTAAGAAGCTAAGCATAGAGCACAAAATGGAAGCTTGAAAAGGTGGGGGTGAGGGGGACGAGTTTCAATAGCTTGAAAATATGGGACTTTTCAAATAAAAGGGAATTAAAAATGTGAAGTCTAAAGCGAGCCAATGGCTTGAAATGTAGGGGAGTTTCAATAGTAAGAAAAAAACTATTAGTAAAAGTAAGATAACAAACTATAAAAGAGTGAAATTAAGGGTTTGTTTGAGATTCATTTTGCTAAAACTAAAATTTTTTTGTTGAAAGTACTTAGATAAAGGTAAAAGTTAGCTGAAATAGTACAGTAGGACTCATGAATAGTACCAAAAAGTACAGTGTGACCCATGAATAGGGTGCGGTTGGATACCGCTTGAGGGTGCAGTTAGATACCGTTTATTTTGCTAAAATTGAAAATTTATTACTGAAAGTACTGTTAATAAAGATAAAAGTTAATTAAAATAGTACAATGAAGCCTATAAATAATACCAAAAAGTGTAATAGACCCATGAATAGTAATAAAAATAAGTTAAATAGTAAGATAATTTTAATTTTCTATCCCAATCCAAACGCACACTAAGAGTGCGTTTGGATTGGGCGTTTTTTGCCCAATCCGCGTTTGCGTTTTTCAGTTTTTTTTTTTTTTTTTTTCACGCGATTTTCCCACAAGCGGCTACTGTTCATGCACTGTTCAATGAACAGTAGCCGCAAACTTTGACTTTTCAAATTTTTTTGGACCAATCACAGCACATCGTGTACTGTTTACGGACCCACAAATTTCACTTTTCAGCAACTTTTTCATTAAAAATGGGTCCCACGATACTATTCACACATTTAAAAATTATTTCGCTACAGTGTTTTTCAGTTTTCAGTTTCAGTTTTCAGTTTTCAGCTGTATCCAAACGGACCCTAAGTACTAAAAGTTGAAGCTATGAGCTCATAAGAGGGACAACTAGGGGGCCAATTTTGAGAAAAGGGATTGGGTCTCAATTTTTACTTACTTTAAAAAATTTAAAAATAAAAATAAAAAATAAAAAATAAAAAAGCAGGGGTAGGGGGCAGGGGCACTAATAAACACAATTTCTCCCCAGGAAGAGGCTTAGGAAATTTGTATTTTCCCTTTATTCTTGTACTTCAAAGCATTTAAACTCATATTTAACCCTTATGACATTAGGATAAAAAGTTCAAGTTAAGAAAAAAAAAAAAAAAAAGAGGACAACAACAAAGTTGAAAGGTCAAAAACATAGGTCCAAGCAAAAGTGTTTATTGGTATTTTAGAGTGCCGATTGGGACACTCAGAATGCTAATTAGCACTTCCACTCTAGGTTAAAGTGTCGATTAGGACTTTAACACGGGATCCTAATTTTCCTCTACTTTGAATCTAGTTTATTTTTAGCCGGATTTTTTCTGATTAGTTTGGAGATGATTACTAGGTTTAAACCACTTTTTAACCCATTTTATGTTAGATTATCCCAAAGATAGAATTTTAATTAATCATTATTTATATGATATAATTAATTAATGAGTAAAATATTATTTTGGTTCTTAAATTTTTCCAAAAATTTGTTTTTATCCTTAAACTTTAGATTATTATTATTATTATTATTATTTTTGTTGCTAAACTTTGTAAAGAGTTTTTTTTTTTCCCAATAGTTTAGAGAAAAAAATAAGGATGAAAAAATAATTTTTTTTTTCAATACTTTAAGGATGAAAAAAAAATTAAAGTTTAAGGACAAAAAGTGAGACATTTTCAATAGTTTAGGTACCAAAAAAAAAAAAAATCAATAGTTTAGGAATGAAAACGAACTTTTTAAAGTTTAAGAATAAAAAACAAACTATTGGTCAATTTTAGGAACCAAAATAATATTTTAGCCTTAATTAATTATACAAAAATCATGATACTCTACTGGAAATATATCATGTTTTTAATTACATCCTTGTATTAAACTTAATCCAATGAGATTTTGACATTTAATTAAGTGAAATGAATTCTTTGAAGGACTAATCAAAATTTTATGGATTAAATCCTAAGTTCCAAGAATGCATCCTGATCATTAAAACTTGATATGACTTGATCATTTGATTTGGTGGTTCAATTTTTCCATTCACCATGTCATGAGCTCCTATGTATTTTGGAACTCAGTTTTCTCTCATCTAATTTCAAACAACGTTTCTATTCTTTCATGGTTACAATTATCATTTTGTCCTTGATTTATGAGTCGACCTCTAGTTGCAAAATGGGATGTAAACTGATATACTCCAAATTTCATGATAAAGCTGTACTCTTAGGTGAAGTTACAAAGATTTCAATCTAATGCACTACTCCTTTCTACAATGAGTAACCTGGAATTATGTTAGCCTTAGACACCCTAAATAGCACCATTAAAAAAAAAAAAATTGACAGAAATAAACTTCAATGAATTGACTTTAATCCCCAAATTTTGTTCTTAAATCTAATACCTCGAGTTGTGCGAAAATCAAGATAATACACTCACTATTTCAAAATCAACATTACAACACAATGTTCGGATTTATTGATGTCTACTAAGAAATAGTTTAACACAGGAAATTCAATATTCTTATTGTCAATTTGCAAGGTTAAGGGATATTTTCAATGTTTTGTGGGTATTTGGATTATTTTTAGATATTTTAAGGGTATTTCAATCATTTTAAAGATTTGCAAGATTTTTTTTTTTTTTTTTTAAAGATTTTTACAGGGGATATTTTTCTCATTTTAAAAGTTTTAAGGATAATTTGATGATTTTGAACAATTTAGGAGAATTTTGATCATTCTTAAAATGTTGGGAATACTTCTATCATTTTAGAGCTTTCTAAGGATTTTAGTTATTTTAGAGGTTTCATGCGTAATTGCGTATTTTAATCATTTTAAAAGTTTCACATATAATTTGGTCATTTGAAAATTTTAGTGGCAATCTATAGGCTTTGAGGGTAGTTTGACCATTTTTGAGATTTTGGGAATATATATGTCGTTTTGAATGTTTATGTTCTCTTAAGACTAAAACTTTTAACTTTTCAAGGACAGATAGAATACTTTCTTGGTTAACATAAAATGTTTTAGTTTGACTATGTTTTTCAGCTACCCCAAATGCCTAAAAATGAGAAAAACATCTAAAAAATGTTTTACACCAAAACAAGCAGGGCCTCAACCCCAAATATGGCATTTTTCCTCGTCAATGTGGGAAATAATTTCTGTTTAACCAATTTTTTCAAACCCAAACACTCAAAAATGAGGAAAACATTTTTTGAAAATTCTTTTATGCCGAAACAAACAGTGTCTTTATTATAATAAGTATAATGAGGAAAACAGATTTTGGAAATTCTTTTATGCCGAAACAAACAGTGTCTTTATTATAATAAGTATGATGTATGACCCAGCATATGTGAGAGAGAGAGAGAGAGAGAGATTATTAACGGTAAGAAATCAAAACAATGATCATTACATCGAGAGCCAAATTTTTTATTTTGATCCAAGTTAGTTTAATTTTTCTTTTCAAAAGCACTTGTAAGAATGTTCTAAACCACATTATCCATTCCTTTCTAATGCTTTCCACCCTTTGCTTTGGAGACAGAAACCAGAGCCTTGATACAGAGACGTGGCTTGGTATTAACCAGATTTTGCGGCAAAACTGAGACAGCAACCACCAATGACCCATTGGGTACTACAGAAAGCGGAAGCAGCTCAGCAAGAACAGAAAACTGTATGGTGATGAAGTTGGAACAAGCACAAATAGGTCAGGAGAATGTAAAATGTTTGCAAACAAGTGAGAAAGGATAACAGTTTTTTTACCTCTGGAGATTTGAGGTCTACAACTGAATCTGATACAGCACTTTTTACTGCAGCAGCCACAACACCAAAGCATTTGTTACGGTCCAACAAAGCAAACTTACCAGAACCATTTGAAGTATCTTTCACAATCTTCAACTCTGTCTCCTCTATTCCCCTTTTGTTATAACCAACTGCAAACTACAACATGCAGATTTAATTAGCTCTGCTAAAGCTTTTTATGCTTTCTTTTCCTTTGTTGCTTTGTTTTTCGCGGGGGGGCGGGGGGCGGGCATAAAGAACATAAAAAAAATGCCAGTTGCTGATAACCCACAATAACAAGGACGGATATGAGAGGTAAAACTGACTACAAATTACAATTTGCTGACTCAATACAACTTAATCCTGATGCAAAGAAAGTTGAAGATAACTTTTACAAGCACCTGAGCATGGAAAAAGGAACACTAAAGGGAAGTCTAGGTATCCATAAGCTAGCTTCTGTGATGAATCTTGGTTTCTTTGAGTAGCTTATGTCTTAAACTCATTATTATAATTTTTTTTATAAAAGTTTTTATGTAATAAGGTGTCCGACTTTTAATTTTAATTTTTTAAATAAAAGTAAAAAGGCAAAGCCCAAGGACTCGAGAAGTATAAGAGAGCAACTTCACAGATTAAAAAGATCAAGGAACTCTAGAAAAGAACAATCAACATCCCCAATGTTCTACAGAGCAGGGAAATTCCAATTCCTGCAAACGATTTAGGGTTGTGCTCCCTTCAAATACATCATATCAAACATAAAGACACATCTGAGCTTTGATTGCCTTTGAAAGCACATCTCCAACATGCTAGGAGATCTTTTGCTGAAAGACACATGACCCAAGAGACACCAAATAAAGAGAAAACCAGAGACCAAAGATCCCTAGCAACAGAAGAATGAAGGAAAAGATGAGCAATATTCTCCCCATCTAATTTGGAGATACCATACCAGTTAAAAATGATGATCTTGCCCTTTTGAAGGTTACCTATGGTAAGAATATTAACATGAGCATCAGTCCAAGCAAAAAAAGCAAATTTCCTAGGGACTTTAGGGCTTGTTTGTTAATGTTGTTTGAACAATAGTTTTCATTATTTAAACAATACAACACGTATTTTCACAACACATTTTTACACCCACACGTATTTCCACAACACTTAAACAACGTTATTAGAATAACATTACCAAATGGGCCCTTAGTCTTGAAAATCACCTGCCAAGGAAAAACCTCTCTAAGACCACCACTCAAAGCCTTATAGTAAGATTTCATGTCAAATATATGATTCTTAAATAAAGACGAGCACATTTCATTTAAACCATTTCCAGAACTGCAAGAAGCATAAAGTAGGGCACCAATGGATAGCATTGTTATGTCTGTACATGTACTTGTCAATAGAGGCTTGTTTGTTGGTTGCATTTTCTTATAGCTCAGAAAAAAGGATTCTGAGAAGTTCATCACCACACCCCACATAATGCCAGAAAAAGATGTGACTGCTGACTAACATCTCCAACGAAGAATTTCACATTTCATTTAAACCATGTCTGGTGTGCTTCCATACACACAGCTTGAGAACCCCTAACCTTAGCAGAAAACAATTGACCCACCAACTCTCCATATTATTTAGCCCCCACAACCCTTCTCCAAAGATTTTCCCTTTCCATGGCATATGATCAAAGCCATATCCATAAAAAGAAATTGATTAACAATATCGAGCCTTTGAATTCCTAAACCACTGGTTGAATAGGAGAGAAACTGTACTCAAATTCACCAAAGGGAAAACTTCCTTTCATCCCCTAAACCGGGTCCATAAGAAATATCTGTTTGCAACTTCTCTAATTTTCTAGCAAACCCTATATGAATATGAAAGATAGACATAAAGTAGGTGGATAGATTTGAAAGAGAGCTTTTGATCAAAGTGACATACCACCTTTCAAAAAATACAATTTTTTCCACCCAATCAGCCTCCTTTCCATTTGCTCTACTACTATAACATCTCAAGCAGATCTAGTCTTAAAAGGTGAACCAAGGGGAAAACCCAGGTAAGTTATAGGAAAAGACCCCACACAGCAACCCAAAAACCTAACAAAGGTTTCCTGACATTTTAATTAGTCTTGTGACTTTTAAATAAGCCTGAAACTATTAGAACCATTAGCTTATATCAGAATTACTGGTTGCCGTCTTTGCTAGGGTAACATTCTATTGTTTTATTTAAGGGTTTGCTTAAGTTGTAACAGCAGCTTTTTGAGAAAATTATTGAATGAAATTTCCCTTCTTAAGTTCTTTTAATATAAACTTGATATCTTTTTTCTTTATTCCCCCTCAATAATGTCTAAGAAAGACAAACACAATTTGAATATTGATCCAAAAGAGTGGATTCAAACCTTGGAATATGGTGAGTGAAAAGAAAGACAAGGTCAGTAGTTCCTTTGGTTTTAAGCAGATAAATAGTCATGCTTCACATTTACTTCATAATTTGCTTTATAAATTACTATGGTATCTGCACCGTTAATAGGTTTAAACTTTTACCTTTACAGGATGTGAAACTTTGTGCTGTTTATCATTCATGAAAAAACAAGCTTTGATAAAACTGTTTGCAGTTCCTTCTCATTCAAACTGCAAGTTTCTTGGATAGGAAAAATGCGGTGACACCAACTGCACCAAAGAAATGCATTTTTAGTATTAAAGACGAGATCATAACTAACCACAAAAATGAAAATCAGATAATAAGAATTGAATCATAACTTTAGTGGATTGCTCATGCCTAAAGGTAAATTTGAGGCATCAATAAATGACTACCTAAAAGGGGCAATAATAATAATTTCACCTGTGAAACATTAAATATATATATATTTTTTAAATCCTCATCTTTCTGCACTAGCATGATAGTTCCAAATATATGAGTATGACACTTCCTTTTTTGATAAGTATACCCAATAAAAAATTCCAAATCCTGAGTATGACACTTCCTAATAGATTCCAACAAAGATTACTCATTTTAAATTGATAAAATAAGATGTTGAACCTGAACAACCTTGTTCAACTGCCAAAGATATTTGGAACTTGGTTTTTCCTTATTCAGTGTTATATTAGGTGATGCCTAGTATCCCATACATTTGATGGCCTATGGCAAAGGTCTGTTTGGGGGTCAGAGGAGTCAACAGCTTGCTGCAGTTCCTTCCTGTTTGATGTGGCAATTGGAAGGAGAGGAATGATAGAGCATTTTAGAAGTCAAGCTTTCTATTAGCAAGATAAAGAAGTTGCGGAAGATGCTTTTCTCTTTCATCTTTGATTCTCCACTGTTGTCAAATTTTATTTTCTTTTTGGATTTCATTGATACCTTTTTTTGGGGATTCAAGTTCTAAGTTGCTCTCTTCTCTCTGTCCTTCCTTTGTATGCCTATCATACTAGGACACCCCAACTTCTTTCTGGCTTTCTAGTCAATAATTTTAGTATTTTACTACTGATCCAGAAAAGAGGAATTACCAAATCTAGATATAAGCTAAAACAACACTCTGAAACCTGGGGTAGAGCAGGCAGTATAACCTCTTGGATATTGGTACTATTCATTGAAGGATGAACCAGTTCCCTGAGTTGTCCTTAAGCATCATCCTAGGTGCTAGCTTTAAATACTAGTCAAAATTAAACATTAACAAGGGGCAAGCCCCTCATAACAAGTTATCAATTGTGAGAATCCTACCCCTAGCTGCTGTCCATAAAAAGAAAGACACCCTTTTAGGTATCTGTACACACCAAATGCTCTTCTAAGGGAAAGAAATAGAAGGGGCGTCCAATAAAGAATTATAAAAGGAACTCACATCAAAAACACCATTCTGAGTCAACTGCCAATTAAGAATATTATCACCCTCCCCCCTTGGCATTTTGGAGTAAATATGCTTGTAAAAAGTAAGTTCCATTTCCTATCTCCCCCTTCTGGTGCACTCAAGACCAAATTAAAAAAAAAAAAAGAAAAAAAAAAAGAAAAAAAAGAAACATTGAATTTTGCAGTTCTCATCCAATAATAGGTTGCAAAACTGAATGTTTTGCTGAATCGAAGGTACAACAGTTTTTTTAATAAGAAAATAATCAATTAGAAAGAAGAAGAAACCAACTCATGCTGTAGATGCAGTGTTGTTAAAAGCGCGCTTAAGCTCAAAGCTCGAAGCCCCAAGGCTCCAGCACTTTTTGCCTCAAAAGCTAAGCTCATTCAAAGAAGCATGCAAGTAACACTCAAATTCTCAATGAAAAAAAATATTAGCAAAGCTGTTCCAGTGCAGTCCAATGGACAATTTCACTTGAACGCTAGAAAAGCATATAGTTCAATACAATAGAAATACTGCAATATGCTGAAGCAGATCTGTATTTCTCCAAGAGATATTGATCATTGGCTTCTTGTAATGTTGACTACTAAATCAACTCTATAGCCTATATTTGCTCCTAGCCAAGTCATAGAAATGTTTTCCTCCTTCAGACAGTTACTTTTTTCTAAGTCTATTTGTTGCTTCCTTTCCCTTTTCAATCGAAGGGTCTGAATATCACCTGATGTGGACAAAAAGTAATCAAAGCATTTCTTTTTCTTGTGTGAGTGTGCATGGTAAGTGGAGTGAACTAAGTCTCCCACAACAAAATACCTCAACTATGCCACTAAAAAAAAAAAAAATTTAAAACAAACTAGCAGAATATCAAGCAATTTATTTGAAATCTATATGTTCCAAGGAAAATGTAAGCACCGTAGGCAGTGCTGCTGGAGAATAGGTGTCATCATCCTCAGCTATAACAAGAACTTTATCGCCTTCTTGTAGTTGTAGGACATAGGAATCCTCTGGATTAAGAACAGTTTTACCACCATATGATGCAACCTTGACTCCACAAGGAATGGCATCAGGAAAACTAATTAAGACATCCTCAAATTGCATGCCATCCGACTGTGGCCATCTCTTGATGTAGAACTCACAATTTTCAAACCCAAGAATATCTTCCCAGATATGCCACAGACAACAACCCATCAAGGGAAAAAAGTACAGACATATCCCATACAAGCAATTTAGGAAAGTTACCATGGAGTTGTGGGGATGGGGTTGATGCTATAACAAGTGGAAGCAACCATGGCAGTGAAACTGGTGGAAGAGAGGAAAGTGGAGGCGGGTCTGGGGGTGATGGTGGAGGGGGAGGCGGGGGCGAAGGACGAGGTGACCCTGAACATATCAATAATTCCATGTTCAGGTCACCTCGGCCTTCGCCCCCGCCTCCACTTTCCTCTCTTCCACCAGCTTCACTGCCATGGTTGCTTCCACTTGTTATAGCATCAACCCCACCTCCGGCATGTTCGCTTGCTCCAGCTTTACCAAGATTAGCCGCCGGCCTCATCTCACTTTTAGCGCCAGTGCCACACCAGGGGGAGGCGGGGGGTGTTTGCGAAGATATCTATTACTCCAACATTGGGGAATTGTGTTTTTAGTCCTAATCATTAGGACATTGGGCTTTTAGTCCAACTGCTTTATTTGATTGCATTCATTGGGGCATTGGGCTTCATTAGGACATTAGGACATTGGGCTTTTAGTTGTAATCATTAGGATATTGGGATTTTAGTTGTAAGTAGATATTGCTGCGGAGTTATTGAAAAAAAGAATAAAAAAAATTTGTGGCTGTGAATTTGTATTCGGGTTGAAGGTGCGTGTAAGCCTTAGAATGTGTTCAATGAAAAGTTAGCTCAATTTTGATATGTTTTTCGGTTTATATACAGTTTACTTAGTTGGTAATTGCGTTTATAGATTTTCGCATAAATTGTATACCAAATTTCAAATTCACATAGCAATATAGTGTAGCAGAATATTTCTCATATTACCTTTTTAAAATTAAAATGGTGTCTTCAACCAAAAAAAATTAAAATTGGTGTGGGAAATGCTTTGCGACAAGGACTTTAGGAGACTTTAACATTATAACTCACTTCGGTCCATCTTTGTCCACTTTGGTCCATTCGTTCCATTATGGTTTAATTCAGTCCATTATGTTCCACTTTCGGTCCATTCAGCACCTTATAGTACACTTTGGTCCACTATGGTCTATTTAGTCCAATTCAGTTTATTATGTTCCACTTCAGTCCATTCTGTCAATTATGGTCCACTTCGGCTTGTTTCTCTCCACGTTGGTCCATATTTCCGCTTCAATCCAATTTAGTCCATTTGAAACACTTCAATTCATTTGGTAAACTTCAGTCCATTTAGTCCACTTCGGTCCACGTTGGTCTATTCAATCCACTTTGATCTATTTTCATTTCAATCAATTTTGTGAGTTTTAAATAAAGTCAATTTCATGAGTTTCACTTCAATTCATTTGGTAAACTTCAGTCCATTTAGTCCACTTCGGTCCATGTTGGTCTATTCAATCCACTTTGATCTATTTTCATTTCAATCAATTTTGTGAGTTTTAAATAAAGTCAATTTCATGAGTTTCTAGATCTATGATGTGGTAAATCTTGTCAAAAAAAAAAAAAAAACTTGTCTTGTCTAGAATGAAGAGGATTCCTTTTCAATTCATTATCGGGGCTATCAATTTCCCCCTCTTTTTTTTTTTTTGTTTTATTTCTTCTTTCTCAATTTTGTGTAAATAGATACACATACACGCGCGCACACACACACACACATATATATATGACTAATTTTCACACCAATCTATAAAGATGTCACAACAGAGTTCATATATCTAGTTTTGATTGCAATCACTGCAGTCAAACCAAGAAGACTAGAAGAAGATGAAAAGAGAAACAAAGAGGGAGATATACAAATATACAATACCATACAAATCACAAAGTCATCATTAGCTCTCATCCAACATGGATAAGACTATATCAAGAGAGCGGAAGGGGAACCAATACCAAATCCATCTCATTATCTCATCCCACCCTTCAAAACAAAAAAAAAAATAAATAAATAAAAATAAATAAATAAATAAAAAAATAAAAACACTGACTAATAATGGCAACTACTTCTATAGTTCCACGCTTTCCTAGTCCCATATCCTCAACTTCAACCTTAACCAGTACTCCAAAACCTCCACAGCTTCACTTCAAAGCCAATAATGGACCCAGTTTTTCTCAGCAAATAAGTCAGAACTCTCTCACTCTCAATCTCAGAAGAGAAGTCAAAACTGAGAATAATGCTGTGTATATCATTGAGATACAACAGAGGATTTGTATTCATTAAAACCTTCAAAAATTAACAATGGCTGTTCAAGCTTACCCAGCAAAAACCCAACAACTAGAAATAGTGACTAGCTTGAGTTGATCTTCATACCTTAGTGATCACTACTAGATTGGGCTGATTGCGAGGTGATATAACTCAACATTTGCATCATCATATTGTCATAATGTGGCTCTTTATTCTACAAAATGAACATATTCCATGATTAGCCATGACACCTTTTTCATACTATGCTTAAAGACAACATGGAGGGGGGTAAGTGTGTAACAAGTAATGACAAATATAGTATGTCAAAAAATTTATTAAAAAAAATGTTAAAACTATGTAATATACAATGCAATGCATAAAATTATTGCATTCATTTACTTATGTACATTTTTTGAGAGTCTATAAGCAAAGCAGACACAGATGCGCACTTTCTGTCATGTGTTTCAAGTAAAGAACTATGACAATGTATAATGGCATAACATTCCATAAATTTCTGAGAGGACAGCTTAGGCTAATACTTAATGTCATCTCAATATGAAAGAGCAGTCATAGCATAAGTTTTACAGAAATACACAGATTAGCAAGTTTATCAAACAATCAGACAATAACTACATAACATTATAGAGGTTGAACTACTCTGTGGAAACCATTGAATTTTCCTGAGAAACAAAAACAAGTTGAGTAGTTTCAATTGAAGCTTTACGAAACTTAGCTTCTTGATCCACAGACAACAAAACCTGGGTCTCATGCTTACAATGTTTCAGCATATATTATTCATAAACATGCAAAATAAAAGAAATAACATTCTTTTAAATAAGTTCACCAGTTTGAAACATATTTCCATATACGATATATTATCTATTCATGATAAAAATCATAAAACATTATTATTGAAAATGAATTAAAAGAAAAAGGTAAAAACAATAATAGAGAATAAGGTTGAGTAAATCTTGTAAAAAAGCAGAGCAAGACAGCAGCTCTTTTTTCAATTAAATAGATAAAACTTCTGACAAACCCCATAAATCAAATAACAATAATTTTCCAATTCTGCCAAATCCTTTTGAGGGCGGATTGGTAAATGAATTCCTTTTCCTTTCATTAATCATACATCTAAACAATTTATTAACTGAAGGCTAACACTACACCTCAATCTCACTAGCCACTGCTGTAGCCACCAATAACTTGAAATGGCTACCGCTTTACACAAGGAGATTTTCAATACAACAAAGATGATTTGAGACTTATTATTAGTTCCAAAGTGATGTCTATGTACAACAATATCAAATATGATTAGAAAGCAATGTTCATGAAAGAAATACCCCCAATGATTTTAACAGATTCAAAATATAAAGGAAGGGTTCCACAATTAACATTAGCAAGAACTACCTACCAAAAAATATATATTAGCAAGAACTACTTAACAGTCACAATTCATTTTACTAGTCATGAAAAACTTGGATAACATCATGGTAATTGAAAGAAAAAGTGATTTCAAAGTGAGGTAAAAAAGCAAGAAAAATTGAAAGAAAAAAGATGTGATATAAAAAGGTTCAAATATTAGAAGACAGCAATGCTAACAAAGGCAGGTAACATAGCTCAATCATCCATGGAATGACCAATTTGTACATCAAAAAGGAAGGTCTTTCAGCCAATTATTGAAAACTAATAAAGACCTCAATCTAAATCATGTACTTCTGCTTTTCTTAAAAGATGAAACCTAGTTCTTTGTAAATGCCAAGTATCAAGGGAAGGAATCCAATTTATAAAAACCTAGTTCTCATACTAGATCTTTGATTTCTCAGTTTAGACTCTGTTCTGGGAATTTTCATAAATGCAAAACTTTTATCCAATTTTGCTATCAGAAATTCCTCAAAAACACCCAACTAAGCCCTAAATGAATCCCAATTTGAAACAACAAGAACCAATTCCATCAAAACTCATATTTCAAGTTCAAATTATATATAACAACTAATTATCATTGATCTATTAGCATTCCAACTCAGAACTGAAGGAAAACTGCTTCTTTGATTAAAATTTGAATATCAGTCTATGTTTTGGATAGTTGGGTTGGTTTCTCATGTGGAATTTTTTCAATTATTTTTTCCACAATTATTAAGCTGTGGAAATAGCCTCACCCTCAAAACTTTTGCCAAACGAGTACAGGCAACCATTCATGACAAAATGACTAGTAGTTGAATGTAGATTATAAGTCACAATATTCACACTTAAGAGAATTATTCTATATCCGCAGTACCAATTACTTTACCCAAAAGTGTCAATGAATGAAATCAAAATCATACATTTTCAGAGAAACAAATCTCAAAAATCGGTGATGCAACATAATTCATGAGCTAAATATCACTTAATAAATAATAAATATTTTGGAGAAATAATGACGAATGGAAGTTTGGAGACAACAAACTGAAGCTAACTACAAATAAAAGCTGCAAAAACTAAAACAATACAATTGCAAATAATCACTCTTATCTCTTAGATACATCACCATGGTACACTGGTACTCAAAAGTTATGTATCATCTTTCTGCCCAAAAATAACCTCTCTCTCTCTCTCTCCTGCTCTTTGTTCTTTTATGCATTATACAGTCTTTATTTGGTTAACTTCATAACACTAGCAATTATGCATTCACAGGAACTGAACCCAAAACTCTTTAAACGTAGATTACTAAACTTGCACCAAGTGGATCCTGGACTCACAATGTCATTCTCTCATTGGCAATTACAGACATGACTCTGGCAACAAGTTTTGCCAAGTTGAGTCAAGTGAAAAACAATCCAAGACAGAAGCTTTACTATTAGCCAAATATAGATTACCAATCGTAATATCGTATAACTAGTGTTATATATTCACAATTTAATGTAGACTGATATCAATTACTCTGCCAAAAACAGGTCTATACAACATCCATAAAATCAAAAGTTTTTAGAAAGAAATGAATCTCAAGAGAAAGGTAATGCAACATGCTTCATGAGCTAAATGCCAATTTAATAATAAAACTATTGAGAAATAATGACCAAAAGATGGAAGAAACAAACTAAAGCCGGTTTTTTTTTTTTTTGGGGGGGGGGGGGGGGGGGGTGGGTGTGGGACACAAACTGAAGCTAAGTACTAATCAAAACACTGTGGCATTGCCTTGCATCTACTCTAATTCATTCATTGCAAAGGCACTGTGGCAGTGGTACGCAAATTATCAATGGGTTATAGCAATCAAACAACTAATAAATAATGCAATCAATTGTATCCCTGAATTTTCCATATAAAGAGCATACCTGTAACAGTGCAGCAATAGTATGAAAAGAATTCCACAACAATGGAGCTAAATCTTGAAATAATTCTCTCTTCTAAAATAGGAAAAAAAAAAAAAAAATTAGGCACACTTGTATAAGTGCAGCAATAGAAACTTTAGAAGCCAATCTTAATGACACATTATTCTAACTTCATACATACCAAAACGTGGACTGGCTGTTGAATTTGGACACGGTTTTTGCTCTTTTACCCTTCTTTTGTTTTTCCAAACAGAGGACAACAACAAGAAGAACAACCTTGCATTTAATCACAACAAATTCATGAAGGGGCGCTGGAAACACATCACAGACCTAGATCCATATTCCATGGTGCAATCCTGTCACAGAATTTTCAAATTATGAAATCTGCAAACGCAATGCTCCCAACCATGTGCAATAAAAACCAAACAAAAATATTTATAATCCTACTGGAGTCCATTCTTTTCAACCATAAAATATGAACCGAAGCACTGGAAAAAAATAAACAAGAAATATAAGTAACCAGTGACTCTTTCATTCAACCACCCCAAGGCATTAGTCAAAACCATTTTTAAATTTGGTACTAACCAAGCTGGCTTAATACAGGCAGTGTATTGAGATGAAAAAGGACCATATAAGCACAACAATCAATGTCAATGATGTTGTAGTACCTCTTAAATTGGTTGAACTGATTACTCATATAAATATTGAATCCTAAAAAATAATTAAATTTTTACCATGTGGTCTGCTCAAAGTTTAAACAATAATATTAAACATAATTGAAGGATTCGAGCGTTCCCTTTCAACACAGACATGGAAGCTTTCAAGGGCAAATACACTTGCACAGTCACACACACTAGACACGGCAAGAATGAAAACTAAATTTGAATACACAAACACACTTGATAGAGAAAAAATGAAAATAAATTTGCTCACTTTTGTTGTTACGCAATGAACTATAAATAGTCCTATTTATCTGTTTCTCTTAAAATACGTTCAAAAAAGGAAGAAGAGGTCAAAATTGAGTTTTGGATGGCACATACAAAAATAATCATAAATTGAGAGGTGCAATTAAGAGAATGTCAAAATCAATCAAGCCAAAGCAATTGGTTTCACTACAGAAGAAAGCCAAAGCAGTTCAACATGATACATACATACAATATGGCAAAATTGATTGAAAAAATCCATAACTAATACCCAAGTTCAAACACATACAATATAGCAAACATTGATTGAAAAAATGTATAACTAATATTAACTAAATTCCTAGTTATTGAATGTGCAAATTATATTAGGAAATAAATCAAGGCCTTCAGAGTGTCTAAAAGCACATTTCCCACACAACTAATACTAGCAATCCCTTGGATTGAGCCTTGGAATCTCGTTGTGCCTGTGCTAAAAAAAAAAAAAAAAACTCAATCAATATTTGTATGAAAACTGTAAAGGAAACAGAGAATATGATTTGAACTCGAATAATGAAATCGCAAAAGTCAAACAACTAGAAATCGAAATAGGGAAATCGATGATGAGCTCAGTTTTCTGAGAAATGTGAAACGAAAATCATGGGAAAATCGATGAAAAAGTGTGGGTAAACCAAAAAACAAAAAAAGAGAGTGATATTGTGTTTGTTGGTTATGTTCTGTGCTATCTTTTTAAATTTTGTTGTGGGCTTTTTTCCAGGGCTAAAAAATTTGTCATATTTTATCAAGGGTTGTGGGCTGAAAAATGTAAACATTTTGGTACAAAACTGCCGGCTCTTTTTTTTTCACATTTATTTCAAGGGTGTTTTAACTTATTTTGAGGGACCTAATAACCTTTGAAATAAAGTTTAGTAATATAGCGGATAGCCTGCCGCATTCGTACTTATAGACTGTATCTACAAATTTTAGCAAACTACTTATAGACTGTATCGACAAATTTTAGTAAACCCTTGATAAAAGAAGGATGAAATAACTAAAGTTTGTTGTAGTGTTCCTAATTGATTCCATTGATTATGACACTTCCTAATAGATTTCAATAAAGATTGCTTCTTTTAAACTAATAAAATAAGATGTTGAACATGAATAACCATGCATGTTTAACTGCTAATTACCTTTAATTCTTGGTTTTTCCTTATTCAGTATTATATCTTATATCAGGTGATGCCTAGTACCCCATTTGAAAGGAGAGCAATGATAGAGCATTTTAGAAGTCAAGCTTTCTATTAGCAAGATAAAGAAGTTGCTGAAGATGCTTTTCTCTTTCCTCTTTGGTGCCTCCTGAGCTGAGGCATATGCTTAGCTGAAAAAACTTACAATAATTAAATTCAAAGCAGAAGGTAGTGCAAAGTTTAGGTTCCAGTTAGCTATTAGTAGAAGTAGACACCATAGGTTGAAAGTCTCAAAAAAAAAGATTAGAAAAATAAATTGTGGTCAAAATGAGGGAATGAAAAATGCTCAGGTGAGCAGCCTTCAATTTATAATCGCTAGCAACAAATACTTCTTGGCTATTAAAGATAAGTTTTTCATTATTTATCTTTGTACTTTGAGGTTATTTTGGATTCTTTTTTGGGCATTTGAATTTCCCTAACTTCTAGGCCTAAAATTTTGCCCATATCACTGTGACTTACAAACTTCAATGACCCTTTTTCTGATAACACGCAGACCTCAATGGCTTAATCCCTAGCTTAAGCATTCTTTCCATCAATTGTGATTTAAAAAATTTTAAGCCTTATTTCTACTAATCAATTTTTCCTTCATAATATAAACATATTTCATATTTTGTACTGCAAATACGTTACTGTTTACATGATTGAATGTGGAAATTTAAAAATAAAATTATATGTTGGAACTAGCCTTGAAAATTTTAAAATAAAATTAATGGTTCCATTGGATAAACTTCATCAATAGATAAAAATTGTTGTCTAACACACTATTCAAGTCATTTAAACTAAAGATTGAAATCCAAATCCTTATCTTTAAATTTTTTTATCCAATATAATCATTAATGACATTGCCGTGGGAGGCAGTGCAGAACAAATATAACAAATACATTCAAAATTGAAATCCATTAATTAAGAATGAGAAAATTGGATTTTGCAATATGGGCAAATGCACATAACTGATTTCTGAAAACAAAACAGTTGGTACATATGGAATCAAAATACCTTGGTTCAAGAAACACGCAAATTGAGTGTCCTTGTGCATGGCAGAGATAATGTAGGGGGTGCTTGGTTTGTGTTTTCAAACAACTTTCAGTTTTTAAACACATGTACCAAACGGACAGTAGTAACTCAAATTCGCCTTTGTCCATAGATGGTGGTATAAAGAGGACACACTGGACAAGGAAAAGAACAGCATAACAAATCTGAAAAGAACAGTTATCAATGGTCTCAAGATAGATTACGACGTGCAACTCTGGTCTTTCCGTGTGGACAAAGAAGCTTGCGATGATGCTTCTTCTTCATATACGAACAAAGGACGGCTTTGTTTTGCGCTTGTGTTGGTTGAGAAAGCAAAGGATGAACAGTCAATGTCATGAAGCTTTAGCGTTCAAAGTTTGAAGTGGTTTTTCTCTAGATTTTTGTTAAGTAATTGTGCTTCTCAAGTTTCTTTGATCCATCCTCTAGGGTGGTGTTTATGAAAAGGTTGTGTCTGTCAGATATGGTGGCTCATAAATTGTGACCATTAATTAAAACTGTCTTCTTTTATTTTATTTTTCCTGACTATAAATCCGTTTTCTTCAAGTTGTCACTATGGGTATGCTTATATAGCATCATATGCATGTTACATTTTTTGTCTGATGAGCAGCAAATATGTTAATCCTTTAATTCTAAGGCTCCTTTAAGTTCTTTCTATTTAGGATTGAGGCTTGCTTCTTCCTACTCCAGCAATGTAGCAAATCTTTTGACTGACTTGATTTTTTTTTCTCCTTTTGGCCAAGGATTCAATCAAATATGACAAAGTCAACTTGTTTTATCAGTTTATCTATTGTTGTACCAACGATATTATGGGTTTAGGGATTTTTTTTTTCGATTCTATAAATTCAATTTTTATTTCAAGGTTGTAATTCAATTCTTTTAGTGGAAAATTGAGTAAGACTTGTTAACATTTTACTCAAACGGGTTTGAAATTTGTAGAGAGAGAACAAAAGCTATTTTGCAGGATTTTCTATATACAGACTGGTGCATGATAATTTGTAGGAATTATTTTTCTTTTCTTTTTGGTTTCACATTAAAAAGATGAATAATCAAAGTATGGGTAAGTCTAATATCTATAATAACACTAAGTGAGTCTATTTGAAAAAAGCGTATATTGTTATATTGAAATACCTAAAAGCAAATGGATTCTCTAAGAAGTTATTATATTCTTAGAATTTTTTCCAACATTTATTTTCCTTGATACAAACAGCATGAAAATGTATACAACTAATTTTGAATTTTATGTAGTCATTCGTATTAGTTAACCTATCATTGTTTGTCCTAATATTATATATGAAATTTTAATAAGGTATCTTAACCATGTATATTACTTCAGTTTAATTCTAGAAAATAAAATAGAGTTCAATGTTAATTTGATCCTCATTTTTGTTCACAGCTGAACCCTTTGGCACTTCAATCAAAATTGATCAATTGGTTTTGATCCCTTCTGTCCATTCTTAGTGAACAACAAAAAAAATTTAAGGGGTTTTAGTAGTTTTTACTCAAAAACATGTTTATAAAACTAGCTTTTAAGGCTTGGAAGATTTAATGAAATTTTGAAATTTACTTTTGAAAACAAACTCCAATTTGAAATCAATTTTCCTTTTAAAAATTAGATTTGAAAAACTATTTGGAAAGTTGCCTTTGAATCAAGCCTAAAGATTGATGGGATTTGCAATACTAGCTAAAGAGCTAGCATGCAAAGCTGTATTCAAATAAGAAAAAATTCATATAAACTCAAGCTTGTACATGTAGATTATTAACCAAACTTTGAACCCACAATCTTTGTAATCAATATTAAGACTCTAGCAATTCCATTTACTATATATACATCATGCATGGATATCAAATTTACTTCAATTCAACTCTAACCATACACGTATAAATTCAAGCTCATGAAAATAGCTACATGTAAAAGGAATCAAATGATTTATTCATAACTATACCCATCCAAAACTACAAATCATCTGTACCACCTTTTGTGTTCCATTTTATACTCAGTGAAGACTCCAAGAATTTTTTTCAAAAGGTCATTAAGAAACTAAAATCAAACAAAATTCAATAAAAATAGAACTTTAGTAAATTTTGGAATCAATACAAAATAGTTCCTTATTAGTTTTTATTATCTATTATTAATGTGGTTTGGTACAACCATTTTATTTTGCTAAGTTTGTATAACATTTTTATTTTTATGCAGTTATTCTTATCTATTTGTCATTGTTTTTATAAAAATATTTTAAACTAAATGAATAAACTTAGCTCACTGGTATTGTATTAATTATTGACCGACAAAATCACATTCATCCATACATAAATAATACATTAAATGTTTACTTAACCAATCAAATACTTCTTTTTTTTTGGTGGAGAATCAACCAATCAAATACTTGAACAATCACCAACTTTACTTTTTTTTTTTCCTTGAAACACTAACTTTATAACAGAATGTTATTATAACATGATAACAATACACACATGTAAAAAATCATCTATATTTCCTAATTATTAAATTATATAAAGTTTTACTATATTTATACTATACACGCACACATCACAATTAACACAAATAACATTATAAAAAAATTAAAAAAATAATGCATACAATCAATATTAGACAGTCAGACACACACTCACACACATGTAATATAAATTTATAATAAAAAGAATGACACTCACAGCTCAAAAACACTCACTCTTTACTTTTAAAATCAGAAATATTGAGATAGACAGAAAGAAAAGAGAGATGAGATGAGATGAGATTCATAAGAGAGAGAGAGAGAGAGAGAGAGAGAGATCTGTGTTGTTGTTTGGTTTTAGGTTGTGCTAAAATATGTTTAAGTTGTGCAAAAATATTTTTAAGGGTAAATTAAACTAGTAAAAAAAATATTATATATATATATATATATTTCAAAATTGTGGTATATCATGTCAAGTTCCCCTGTTTATACTTCAAAATTGTGGTATATCATAAGTTCTTTTATTTATTTATTTATTTTTTCATTTTAAACTTTAGTTTAAAAAACACACACACACACACACATGGAAAGTTGTGATTGATGGAGTATAAAGTAAAACATAAAAATTAGTAGAGAGGATTTACATTCTCTATCCAAGCATATTATTCAAAAACTTAAAATAACAAAAACAAATCATAAAACATAAGATAAATAAATAGAAATGAAACATGGAGTCGAGTTTAACTCCTCTCAAGATTTTAATTTTTAAAGTCATTTTTGCTAAGCTTCATATTAGCTCAAGACTCTTTGGTAAGGAAGATGGAGGAATTGATTGATGTGTAAGAATGTGAGCATAAAGCTTGAAATGGTTTGGGGGAGGGTGGGGTAGACGTGGCAAAATGGGTGGATCATGGTTCAGGACAAGTCAATCAGGTTTTTTTAGTCGAAAACGGGTTTGGGTAATAAAAAAAGGTCATTTAAGCGGGTTAGAAACATGTTGAGTCAATCAAATTGCAGGTGTATTTTTTCACATGAATTTTTTTTTTCTTTTTTATAATGTATTTGCCATTTGGTAAGTCATGTAGGAAATTACTTGGTGTAAAATGCATTACTTTGAATTCACCACTCATATCAAGAATGAGTCCAGCTCAACAAATTAATACTTATTCAATAATCATAAAACTATACAAATCCCAACATTGCTAACCAAAACAAATGGCGCAAACACAAAGGGGTCTAGTCTACCCTTTGAAAATCTAATTAAAACAAACACACAAGTTTCATTTCTACACAATATCAACTTCCCAAAACATATAACAAAATTACAAATGCCCTATTGAATAGCTAATTTGAAAAGGAATAAAAACATATAAGAAATTAACAATCTTGAAAACTAATTTCATAATATAATATCAATTGTAGTTAGCACTTTATTTCAATTTGAGAATATAGATCAAAGTTTGATTGTTTACTTATTTATACGTAGTTTCTTTTATGAATATCATATCATTGTTAAAAAAACACATACTCCAGGCCTAAGCATCCATAATTTATGTAAATTTCATTGATATATGTGTGGGTTCTTTTTTTTGTAAAACAACACACAGGCCTAAGTAAAGAACCAAGGATCCTGGGCTGATGCTTTATGCTTTAAGAGACTAGGCTTGGTTTATCGCAGTTAAATTGGGCTGATTTCGAACAAAGTGGTGCACAAAGCGCGGATTCTACAAAACATACATACTAACATACAGAAAACATATACACATTGAACAACAAGGAACAGTAAAGAAAATGATATAAAAGGAAGAAAGGTAAATAAAACGTTAGGGATCCTTAGAATAATATGGAATGTTTCATTATTTTCTTAAGTTTGTAATACATCACGCTCACTAGGATGTGTCACAAGGTCCAAGTAAGTTCAAAAATCACAGACTTAAATGGCTCTTTAGGCTTCTAAAACTAGCGAAATTTGAATCCCTTTGAATCCAAATGTATTCTTTAGTGGTTGTTTGAGGATCCCGAATGGTGTTTTCCCTCTCTTTTCTCTTTTCGAATTCTAACAGAGTTTTCTCAAGGATCTTTTTCCTTTAATCCACTATTGCTCTATGCCCTTCATTGTTGGCTGCTCCTCCTTTTATAGTGTCATCCTAGGTTTTCTAGGGTACCATTGATTCCCTCTATTTGCTCCCCTAGGTATCAGAACCAATGTTATGACAGTAACATTGGTGGCTGGTCCCTTCCTCATTCTTCACTATTTCCCTCTTTTGAGGTTCCTTCCTCAAAAGCCCCTAGCTGACTTTCCCATTCTAGGGGGTCCTAGAAGGCTGACCTTTGCTCTTTCTTTTTTCAAGGCTTCTAGATTCCACCTTTTTAGACCCACCTTTTGGCTGCTTTCCCTTCTATCATTTTTCCCAAATGGGCTGATTCCTTTCTATCAGGCTAAAAGATCCCCAGTCACCTTTCTTCATGGTCTATCTTCCTAGGTTCCTCGAGATACAAGACCCTTATTTATGAGTTGTTGGTTCCCAAGTCTTTTGATCATTTTCTGCATCATTGGGTGGCTGATAGGACATATCTGCCTTCGTTCTTCGTGCTCTTGGTCATGCCCCCTTGAACTGTCTCAATCCCAACCTGGCCTTGCTGCACATCCCGAGGATCCTAGGCTCCTGAGAATCCCCAGGTATCATGGTTCAATTTTCTCCCCAGGCTCCTCAGTGATTTTCTTACCTTTGAGGGCTAGGCTGGACTTCTTCTTTCCTTTGTTTCGTGAGATCCAAAGCTTGCCCATTTATGGGCTTGGGTCCCTTCCTATGGGCTCTTAATGGATTTGGGCCTTCCCTTTTTTATTAATGTTTTCTAGATTTCAATCCTTTGTAATGCTTTGGGCTTTGACACAACATTGTGATATTTTGGATATCAACAATATATTTCTTCTTCTCTTTTTTCACACTTATAAATACTTTTCTCATACATTTCTATAATAGATAATTTTCTCATACATGTCTATAATTTACAAGAAATCCGAGTGCAATTCATTGATCCCATGCTTTAGATTGGCCATATTGTTTTGATTCAATGGGACATGCCTAAGGATACGGGCAACGGGACATGCCTAAGGATACAGGCAACACGAGTTCAACATATGCTTTGAGATCCACTTGGAACTATGTCCAGAAGTCGAATGGCCTCGAGATAGATGATGTAGTGCAACTCTGGTCTTTCCGTGTGGACAAAGAAGCTTGTGATGATGCTGCTTCTTCTAATACAAACAAAGGACGGCTCTGTTTTGCGCTTGTGTTGGTTGAGAAAGCAAAGGATGAACAATCAATCTCATGAATCTTTAGTGCTCAAATTTTGCAATGGTTTTTATCTAGATTTTTTTTTAAGTAGTGTTTTTCCAGTTTGTTTGAGACTTCTATTAGGCCCGTGACCATTAAAACTATGGCTTCTTTTATTTTTTTTCCTGAATATAAATCTATGTCTTCTTTAAGTTGTCATTATGGGTATGCTTATAGAGAGCATCATATGCATGTACGAATTTTGATTGATAAGCAGTAAATAATTAAATATGTTAGTCCTTAAATTTTAAGGCTCCTTTAAGTTCTTTCTATATGGTTATGAAGGCCTAAGTATTTAGGCTTGCTTCTCCTGACTCTAGCAAAGTAGCAAATTTTTTAACCGACTTGATTTTTTTATTTTTCGCCTTTTGGCCAAGGACTCAAATCAAATATGACAAAATCAACTTGATTTTATCTATTGTTGTACCAACCATGGTATGAATTTAGGGAATTTAGTTGTAATTGAGATTCTGTAAATTCAATTTTTATTTCAAGATTGTAATTCAATTCTGGCAAATTGAGTAAAAGCTCGTTAACATTTTAATTAGTCAAATTGGTTTGAAATATGTAGAGAGAGAGAGAACAAAAACTATTTTGCTGAATTTTCTATATACAGGCAATAGCATGATAATTTGAAGGAATTATTTTCTTCTCTTTTCAAATTACATATTAAAAAGATGAATAATCAAAGTAAGGTTAAGTGTCAATACTCTTTGTTATGGAAGATGGAGGAGGTAATTGTTGAGTATGAAGCTGAGCATAGAGCACAAAATGGAAGCTTGAAAAGGTGGGGGTGAGGGGGACGAGTTTCAATAGCTTGAAAATGTGGGACTTTTCAAATGAAAGGGAATTAAAAATGTGAAGTCTAAAGCGAGCCAATGGCTTGAAATGTAGGGGAGTTTCAATAGTAAAAAAAAACTATTAGTAAAAGTAAGATAACAAACTATAAAAGAGTGAAATTAAGGGTCTGTTTGAGATTTATTTTGCTAAAACTAAAAATTTTTTGTTGAAAGTACTTAGATAAAATTAAAATTTAGGTGAAATAGTACAGTGTGACCCATGAATAGTACCAAAAAGTACAGTGGGACATGAATAGTTGCAAAAATAAGCTGAATAGTAAAATAAGCTGAATTTTTAATTTGGAGCCAAATGCACATTAAGGGTGCTTTTGGATACCACTTATTTTGTTGAAATTGAAAATTTATTGCTAAAAGTACTGTAGATAAAAATAAAAGTTAGTTGAAATAGTACAATGAAGCCCATAAATAGTACCAAAAAGTGCAATGGGTCTGTGAATATTAGCAAAAATAAGCTAAATAGTAAAATAATTTTAATTTTCTATCTCAATCCAAACGCACACTAAGTACTAAAAGTTGAAGCTACGAGCTCATAACAAGTACAGTTAGGGGGGCCAATTTTGAGAAAATGGATTGGATCTCAATTTTTACTTACTTTAAACAATTTAAAAAAAAAAAATAAATAAAAAAGCGGGGGTAGGGGCACTAATAAACACAATTTCTCCCTAGGAAAAGGCTTAGGAAATTTGTATTTTCCCTTTATTCCTGTATTTCAAAGCATTTAAACTCATATTTACCCCTTATGACGTTAGGATAAAAGTTCAAGTTAAGGGAAAAAAAAAATGAAAATAGAAAAATGAAAAAAAAAAAAAAGAAAAAAAAAAGAAGGACAACAACAAAGTTGAAAGTTCAAAAACATAGGTCCAAGCAAAAGTGTTTATTGGTATTTTAGAGTGCCGATCAGGACACTCAGAATGCTGATTGGCACTTCCACTCTGGGTTAAAGTGTCGATTAGGGCTTTAACTCAGGATCCTAATTTTCCTCTACTTTGAATCTAGTTTATTTTTAGCCGGATTTTTTCTGATTAGTTTGGAGATGATTACTAGGTTTAAACCACTTTTTAACCCATTTTATGTTAGATTATCCCAAAGATAGAATTTTAATTAATCATCATTTATATGATATAATTAATTAATGAGTGTTGAGGCTCATTTTTGACAAAGCCCAGTAAGAGAAAAGACCCAACAACACGGGCAGACCAAAGTTAGCAAGCAAGAAAAAGCCATTGAACCCAAGTGGCAAGAATGAATGGTTCACGGGCTCATAAAGTGGGTCCCGAGGAAGCAAACAGGCTTGAATGGGCCCGGAAAGAGAGAAGAAATAAACCCATGGGCAGTATGTAGAAAAGCAAGAATGGGCCACAGCAGGCCCAAAGTAATGCAAGTAAAGAAAGTAAGAGGCTAATGGAAGACCCATCAGTGCCAAGGATGATGTATAAAGTAATTGGGCCAGGGAAGCCTAAGAGAGTTAGTAAAGGCCCATAGGAAAACAGGATTGGAAAAGGGTTGAGGAAGCCCAAGGAAAGCAAATGGGCCAAGGATGCCCAAGAGGGAAATGGGACACAAGAGCCCGCAAACAATGTAAGAAAAGGCCTAGTGAACACACTGAGTCACTGGGAGGGAAATAAATGGCAAGCACAAAAGAGGTCCAGCAGGATTAAGTCAAACAACATTACAGCAGGAATAACAGAGTGGTATGACAGGAAAATACTAACAAGGCCACAGAGTGAACACAAAATAAGCCGGGGGAAGGAAGGCCCATGATCCAACAAGGCCCAATCCCCAAAAGAAGCAAGTCATAAAGAATGGTAGATCGGAAAACAACCCACGCCATAAGAAGCCAAAAGTGTACAGCAGAACGTACAGAACAATCTCCAAAACACGAAAAATGCATGAATGGCGGGTGAAGAAGGTGAAGCACGCACGAGACCCAAGCACCACCAGCCTGTACCCAGTCAATATAGGAAGTGGTGGGTCATGGGTCAGAGGGCATGGTCTGGAAGTGGGGAGAGGGAAAAAACCTATTTTGGGATTCTTGCTCAGGCTTTTTTGGGGAAAATGTCCTACTGGGATGACATGCCACCCAAAAGAAACAAGGATGAGTTGGAACCACCAGGTGTATGCCATAAGGGATAGAGAGAGAGAGCACACACACTGTAACGAGTAGAAAAAGCCACAGTAAGCAAACAAACAAAATAGCATTCTTTGTCTGGCAGAGGGGAGCGACATAGCTAGCACAGGTAAGTGGTCATGGCTAAACCACTAATGACCAGTAAGTGGTCGGTAAGAACATCCACACCAGACAAAGGTAGTTAAGGGCTAAAACAGTAAATACCAGTCACAGCAGGCTCTATATAAAGGACCCCTTACTGTGCACTGAGAAGGGTGATTCGAAAAATCACAGTAATAGGAATTTCTAGAGAAAAAATATAACCCAGAAGTAAGCATTGAGAAAAAAAAAAAAAAAAAGTAGGAAGGAGAGGAAAAGAAAAACAAAGAGTTTAGAACGACAGGCATGCACTAGTAGGTTGATTTCCTTTCTCCCTCAATAGCCTTGCTCTCTATAAAAGGCAAAAGATCTGTATTTGGGCATGGACCATTTAGGCATGTTCTCTCAAAGCAATTAATTTCTTCTCTGAGATTACTCGCGTTGAGGGAATGGTTTTTCCCTTCTTGGTTTCAACCCCGTGTATTACTTGGCGTGGCAACTAACGCTTTGATTTTGCTAACTCTTTTTATCCTTCACTTAGCTTATTCTATGTACAAAGAGCCTTTTGTTGCTCACTTTTATTTATTGTGGCTAAAAGTAGTGATTGTGTTTCTTATATCATCTTTATTATATCTACCTGTCATAACTTACTCACAGTGGTTCTGCCTACCATGGGTCTATAATTAAACTCTGGTGAACGGGGTATAGTTTGTGCGCAAGCTAGATCAAAGTGAGTTACAATTGGACCGGTTCCGACTCCCTTACTCAGAACATTTAGGCCAAATATCGCAGGAGGCAACCCAGTCCAACATTGCAAAAAAGGCCCACTACAATGAGTAAAATATTATTTTGGTTCTTAAATTTTTCCAAAAAATTGTTTTTGTCCTTAAACTTTAGATTTTTTTTTTCAATAGTTTAGAGAAAAAAATAAGGACGAAAAAATAATTTTTTTTCAATACTTTAAGGATGAAAAAAAAACTTAAAGTTTAAGGACAAAAAGTGAGACATTTTCAATAGTTTAGGTAAAAAAAAAAAGTTCAATAGTTTAGGAATGAAAACGAACTTTTTAAAGTTTAAGAATAAAAAACAAACTATTGGTCAATTTTAGGAACCAAAATAATATTTTAGCCTTAATTAATTACACAAAAATCATGATACTCTACTGGAAATATATCATGTTTTTAATTACATCCTTGTATTAAACTTAATCTAATGAGATTTTGACATTTAATTAACTGAACTGAATTCTTTGAAGGACTAATCAAAATTTTATGGATTAAATCCTAAGTTCCAAGAATGCATCCTGATCATTAAAAACTTGATATGACTTGATCATTTGATTTGGTGGTTCAATTTTTCCATTCACCATGTCATGAGCTCCTATGTATTTTGGAACTCAGTGTTCTCTCATCTAATTTCAAACAACGTTTCTATTCTTTCATGTTTACAATTATCATTTTGTCCTTGATTTATGAGTCGACCTCTAGTTGCAAAATGGGATGTAAACTGATATACTCCAAATTTCATGATAAAGCTGTACTCTTAGGTGAAGTTACAAAGATTTCAATCTAATGCACTACTCCTTTCTACAATGTGTAACCTGGAATTATATTAGCCTTAGACACCCTAAATAGCACCATAAAAATAAAAAATAAAAAATAAAAAAAAAGGAAAGAAAATTGACAGAAATAAACCTCAATGAATTGACTTGATACTCCCCAAATTTTGTTCTTAAATCTAATACCTCGAGTTGTGCGAAAATCAAGATAATACACTCACTATTTCAAAATCAACATTACAACACAATGTCCGGATTTATTGATGTCTACTAAGAAAGAGTTTAACACAGGAAATTCAATATTCTTATTGTCAATTTGCATGGTTAAGGGATATTTTCAATGTTTTGTAGGTATTTGGATTATTTTTAGATATTTTAAGGGTATTTCAATCATTTTAGAGATTTGCAAGATTTTTTTTTTTTTTTTTTTTTTATTTTAAAGATTTTTACGGGGGATATTTTTCTCATTTTAAAAGTTTTAAGGATAATTTGATGATTTTGAACAATTTAGGAGAATTTTGATCATTCTTAAAATGTTAGGAATACTTCTACCATTTTAGAGCTTTCTAAGTATTTTAGTTATTTTAGAGGTTTCATGCATAATTGCGTATTTTAGTCATTTTAAAAGTTTCATGTATAATTTGGTCATTTGAAAATTTTAGTGGCAATCTATAGGCTTTGAGGGTAGTTTGACCATTTTTGAGATTTTGGGAATATATATGTCGTTTTGAATGTTTATATTCTCTTAAGACTAAAACTTTTCACTTTTCAAGGACAGATAGAGTACTTTCTTGGATAACATAAAATGTTTTAGTTTGACAAAGTTTTTCAGCTACCCCAAATGCCTAAAAATGAGAAAAACATATAAAAAATGCTTTACACCAAAACAAGCAGGGCCTCAACCCCTAATATGGCATTTTTCCTCGACAATGTGGAAATCATTTCTGTTTAACCAATTTTTTCAAACCCAAACACTCGAAAATGAGGAAAACATTTTTTGGAAATTCTTTTATGCCGAACAAACAGTGTCTTTATTATAATAAGTATTTCCAGGAAAACATTTTTTGGAAATTCTTTTATGCTGAAACAAACAGTTTCTTTATTATAATAAGTATGATGTATGACCCAGCATATGTGAGAGAGAGAGAGAGAGAGAGAGATGATTAACGGTAAGAAATCAAAACAACAATGGTAAGAACAATGATCATTACATCGAGAGCCAAATTTTTTATTTTGATCCAAGTTAGTTTAATTTTTCTTTTCAAAAGCACATGTAAGAATATTCTAAACCACATTATCCATTCCTTTCTTATGCTTTCCACCCTTTGCTTTGGAGTCAGAAACCAGAGCCTTGATGCAGAGACGTGGCTTGGTATTAACCAGATTTTGTGGCAAAACTGAGACAGCAACCACCAATGACCCGTTGGGTACTCCAGAAAGCGGAAGCAGCTCAACAAGAACCGAAAACTGTATGGTGATGAAGTTGGAACAAGCACAAATAAGCCAGGAGAATGTAAAATGCTTGTGAACAAGTGAGAAATGATAACAGTTTTTTTACCTCTGGAGATTTGAGGTCTACAACTGAATCTGATACAGCACTTTTTACTGCAGCAGCCACAACGCCAAAGCATTTGTTACGGTCCAACAAAGCAAACTTATCAGAACCATTTGAAGTATCTTTCACAATCTTCAACTCTGTCTCCTCTATTCCTCTTCTGTTATAACCAACTGCAAACTACAACATACAGATTTAATTCATGTGACAAAAGTATTGGCTGCTAAGGCTTTGTATGCTTTCTTTTCCTTAGGGGGAAAAAAGGCATAAAGAACATCAAAAAAAAAAATTCCAGTTGCTGATTTTATCTGGCATCATGTAACTCAACATTAGCAAACATGTACCAAACTGGGGAGCAGCCAAGACTAGGAAAAGAAAATAAATAACCCACGATAACAAGGATGGATATAAGAGGTAAAATTGACTACAAATTGCAATTTGCTGACTCAATACAAGTTAATCCTGATGCAAAGAAAGTTGAAGATAACTTTTACAAGCACCTGAGCATGGAAAAAGGAACACTAAAGGGAAGTCTAAGTATCCATAAGCTAGCTTCTGTGATGAATCTTGGTTTCTTTAAGTAGGTTATGCCTTAAACTCATTATTATAATTTTTTTTATAAAAGTTGTTATGTAATAAGGCGTCTGACTTTTAATTTTAATTTTCAGAATAAAAGTAAAAAGGCAAAGCCCAAGTACCCGAGAAGTATAAAAGAGCAACTTCAGAGATTAAAAAGATCAAGGAACTCTAGAAAAGAACAATCAACGTCCCCGATGTTCTGCAGAGCAGGGAAATTCCAATTTCTGCAAACGATCTAGGGTTGTGTTCCCTTCAAATACATCATATCAAACATAAAGACACATCTGAGCTTTGATTGCCTTTGAAAGCACATCTCCAACATGCTAGGAGATCTTTTGCTGAAAGACACATGATCCAAGAGACACCAAATAAAGAGAAAACCATAGACCAAAGATCCCTAGCAACAGAAAATGAAGGAAAAGATGAGCAATATACTCCCCATCTACCATACCATAGCAATTAAAAATGATGATCTTGCCCTTTTGAAGGTTACCTGTGGTAAGAGTAAGAGCATTAGCATTGGAAAATGCTAATGCTATTCTATTTTACCATTCTAAAAACTCACTTTATCATTATACCATCTTATTTTACAATACCTCCACATCCCAAACTTCTATTTTCCTCTTTTACTTATTAAAATAATATATTTATAAAATAAAATAATATATATCAAAACTATATCTTCTCTCCCATCTCTCTCTGCTCTCTCATTTTCAGCTCTCTTCCCTCTGTTTCTCAAAAAAAAAAAAAAAAAGCTCTCTTCCCTCTGTAACTTCCGCCGGAGGCTTCCTTTCTGGAGAGCTAGTGAAATAATCCAAAAATAACCATCAACTCAAACACCCAAAACTTCATAGATCAACCAAAAACGTATCAATCAACAAAACCCACAAACAAAAAATCCTGAATTTCACAACTCGGCTTCAATAAAACCCAAAACGTCATGGGTCGTGGATCGTGGCTCGTACTCGCACTGCTCCGGTTGTGGATTGTGGGTCGTGGATCGCGAATTCGTGATATGGGTTATGGGTGGTTGTGCTCTGTGGTGCTGGGTTGCGGGTGGCTGTGCTCTGTAGTCGTGGATTGTTGGTTGTGTTGGGTTGCGAATTCGTGATATGGGTTGCGGGTTGCGGATTGCAGGTGCTCGTGGATCGTTGGCTGTGTTGGGTTGCGAATTCGTGATATGGGTTGCGGGTTGCGGGTGGGGTGCTCGTGGATCGTTGGCTATGCTGGGTTGCGAATTCGTGATATGGGTTGCGGGTTGCAGGTGCTCGTGGATCGTTGGTTGTGCTGGGTTGCGAATTCGTGATATGGGTTGCGGGTTGCGGGTGGGGTGCTCGTGGATCGTTGGCTGTGCTGGGTTGTGAATTCGTGATATGGGTTGCGGGTGGTCGTGGATCATTCGTGATATGGTGCTGGGTGGCTGTTTCACCGTGAACGATGGAGAGACAGAGACGAGAGATGAGAGACAGAGGAGAGAGAGTCATATAAAATATTATTATTTTTTTACAATACTTGCTACAGTGCAATTCTATGTTTAGAATTGCACTGTAGTAGTATAGCAATAAAAATTTGCAATTCTGCTGTTTAGCATTCTCCAATGCAAATGGTTTTGGAGCTTAAAATTCCAAATTTCTCTTAGATTTGGCATTAGCATTCTCCAATGCTAATGCTCTAAGAATATTACCATGAGCATCAGTCAAAGCAAAAAAAGAAACTTTCCAAGGGACTTTAGTCTTCAAAATCACCTGCCAAGGTAAAACCTCCCTAAGACCACCACTGAAAGCCTTATAGTAAGATTTCACATCAAATATATGATTCTTAAATGAAGACCAACACATTTCATTTAAACCATTTCCAGAACTGCAAGAAGCATAAAGAAGGGCACTAATGGATAGCACTGTTGTGTCTGTACATGTACTTGTCAATAGAGGCTTGTTTGTTGGTTGCATTTTCTTATAGCTCAGAAAAAAGGATTCTGAGAAGTTCATCACCACACCCCACATAATGCCAGAAAAAAGATGCAACTGCTGACTAACATCTCCAACTAAGAACTTCACATTTCATTTAAACCATTTCTGATGTACTTCCATACACACACAGCTTGAGAACCCCTAACCTTAGCAGAAAACAATTGACCCACCAACTCTTCATATTATTTAGCCCCCACAACCCTTCTCCAAAGATGTTCCCTTTCCATGGCATATGATCAAAGCCATATCCATAAAAGAAATTGATTAACAATATCGAGCCTTTGAATTCCTAAACCATCGGATTGAATAGGAGAGAAACTGTACTCAAATTCACCAAATGGAAAACTTCCTTTCATCCCCTAAACCAGGTCCATAAGAAATATCCCTTTGCAACTTCTCTAATTTTATAGCAACTAGAAGAATATGAAAGATAGACATAAAGTAGGTGGATAAACTTGAAAGAGAGCTTGTGATCAAAGTGACATACCACCTTTCAAAAAATACAATTTTTTCCACCCAACCAGCCTCCTTTCCATTTGCTCTACTACTATAATATCTCAAGCAGATCTAGTCTTAAAAGGTGAACCAAGGGGAAAACCCAGGTAGGTTATAGGAAAAGACCCCACGTAGCAACCCGAAAACCTAACAAAGGTTTCCTGACTTTTTAATTAGTCATGTGACTTTAAAATAAGCATGAAACTATTAGAACCATTGCTTATATCAGAATTACTGGTTGCCATCTTTGCTAGGGTAACATTCTATTGTTTTATTTAAGGGTTTGCTTAAGTTGTAACAGTAGCTTTTTGAGAAAATTATTGAATAAAATTTCCCTTCTTAATTTCCTTTAATACAATCTTGATATCTTTTTTCTTTATTCCCCCTCAATAATTTCTAAGAAAGACAAGCATAATTTGAATATTGATCCAAAGAGTGGATTCAAACCTTGGAATATGGTGAGTGAAAAGAAAGACAGGGTCAGTAGTTCCTTTGGTTTTAAGCAGATAAATAGTCATGCTTCACATTTACTTCATAATTTGCTCGATAAATTACTACAGTATCTGCACCGTTAATAGGTTTAAACTTTTACCTTTACAGGATGTGAAACTTTGTGCTGTTTGTCATTCATGAACTGAAAAACAAGCTTTGATACAACTATTTGCAGTTCCTTCTCATTCAAACTGCAAGTTTCTTGGATAGGAAAAATGCGGTGACACCAACTGCACCAAAGAAATGCATTTTTAGTATTAAAGACAAGAGATCATAACTAACCACAAAAATGAAAATCAGATAATAAGAATTGAATCATAACTTCAGTGGATTGCTCGTGCAAAAAGGTAAATTTGAGGCATCAATAAAAAATTCCAAATTCTGAGTGTGACACTTCCTAATAGATTCCAATAAAGATTACTCCTTTTAAATTAATAAAATAAAATGTTGAACCTGAACAAACATGATCAAATGCCAAAGATATTTGGTACTTGGTTTTTCCTTATTCAGTGTTATATTAGGTGATGCCTAGTATCCCATACATTTGATGGCCTGTGGCAAAGGTCTGTTTGGGGGTCAGAGGAGTCAACAGCTTGCTGCAGTTCCTTCCTGTTTGATGTGGCAATTGGAAGGAGAGGAATGATAGAGCATTTTAGAAGTCAAGCTTTCTATTAGCAAGATAAAGAAGTTGCAGAAGACGCTTTTCTTTTTATCTTTGATTCCCCACTGTTGTTGAATTTTATTTTCTTTTTGGATTTCATTGATACCTGTTTTTATTATTATTTTAGGATTCAAGTTCTCAGTTGCTCTCTTCTCTCTGTCCTTCCATTGAATGCCTATCATACTAGGGCGCCCAACTTCTTTCTGGCTTTCTAGTTAATAATTTTAGTATTTTACTACTGATCCAGAAAAGAGGAAAAAGAAATTAGTTACCAAATCTATGAGATATAAGCTAAAACAACACTCTGAAACCTGGGGTAGAGCAGACAATATAACCTCTTGGATATTGGTACTATTCATTGAAGGATGAACCAGTTCCCCGAGTTGTCCTTAAGCCTCATCCCAGGTGCTAGCTTTAAATACTAGTCAAAATTAAATTTACTACCATGAATTAATTTACTAGTCCAAAAAATTATACATTGGACTTGGAACTAACCTTTTTTTTGGATAGGTAAGAGAATTAGAAAAGTACAATGTGTTTACGATAGTAAACCCACAGCACTTGAAACAAATACAAACAAATCAAAGAGAAGAGTTAACAGAAATTAAGAAATCAGACATGGAAATACAATTTGTAAAACCCCAAATACAAGACCACTCAAACAAAGTCCTAGCTAGCAAAGACTTCAAAAGATCCACAGGTCTTTCAATATCTTCAAACGTAAATGAATTGCGTTCCCACTAGATTAACCACATAATACAAGCCGAAACCATATTCCAAACATTTGAAGAAAATTTCCCCAATCAATTCCTCCATGCAAAAGGAAGAGAAGCATTTGTATTCAGCATTACCCATTAAACCCCAAACATAAGAAAAACTACACTCCACAAAGCACGAGCAAACTTACAACGAAGCAGAAGATGATCCACAGTTTCCTCATCACAACAACATAAGCAACTCCAATTAACAAGGGGCAAGCCCCTCATAACAAGTTATCAATTGTGAGAATCCTACCCCTAGTTGCTGTCCATAAAAAGAAAGACACCCTTTTAGGTATCTGTACACACCAAATGCTGTTCTAAGGGAAAGAAATAGAAGGGGCGTCCAATAAAGAATTATAAAAGGAACTCACATCAAAAACACCATTCCGAGTCAACTGCCAATTCAGAATATTATCACCCTCCCCCCTTGGCATTTTGGAGTAAATATGCTTGTAAAAAGTAAGTTCCATTTCCTACCTCCCCCTTCTGATGCACTCAAGACCAAATAAAAAAAAAATAAAAAATAAAAAAATTTAATTTTGCAGTTCTCATCCAATAATAGGTTGCAAAACTGAATGTTTTTCTGAATCGAAGGTACAACAGTTTTTATAATAAGAAAATAATCAATTAGAAAGAAGAAGAAACCAACTCATGCTGTAGATGTCAACAAAAAGTCATTGCAAAAAAAATAAATAAACAAATAGTCAAATAAAATAAGAATCAATGTATTTCCAAAGACTTTTAGCCATATCTACGATTGATATTCATTTAAAGGAGAATTTTTCATGTGGTACTTAAAAAAAATAGATGCAGAGTTAATATCTGAAACAAATAACCAAAAAAAAATATTAAACATTCCCAACAAAGAAGACAAATGAGAATGGGGCAAATAAGCGAACTTACAGAGGTGATTTGGAAATCCCAGATTCCACAGACTCCATAATATTTGATACAACACCAACAGTGTCAGCTGGTGTGTTTCTAGGGAAAGTAAATAGAAGTAAACCACTCCTTGTTAACTTAACTAGTGAAAGAACATGACCTCTATCAAGATTTGTGTCTGGCATTACAGAAGACAGACAAGTACCTGTCAAAAGTTCATCTGCCATCATATATCTTTTTTGAATATGGGATCCCTACACCTTACCAATGAACTAGTTGAAACCCCAAAAGAAATCATGCCAAATTAACCAGTAAATTACCACTAGTTTTCCCAGAGTTATTGGAAGCAGTCTCGGTTTCCCCATCTTGGTCATCCTCTGGGCATATTTTCCTTCTCTTAGTAGCAGCATTATCATCTGAATTGTCCAAATTTCCGGAATCAGCATTACTACAAGACCCTACATACTGCCAGAAAATTTAAAACAACCAAAAGAAGTCAGCATTGACAACAATGGACAAAATTGTGGTAAAATTCTATAACTGAAAATTGTTACTTGATGCAACTACACAAACGCTACATCTCTATATTAGTCCAAAGCTTCTCTTGACCCAATAAAGAAGTAATATAAACTGATATCAGACATGTAAAACCACACAAAATCAAATCAAATAATTGCAACATGTCTCACATTTCGATTTAAATGAGAATTGGACAAGCATGAGGAATGGTGGTAATGAAATTGCAGTTAAGTAAGTCTTCTGCTACTATTAAACGAAGAAAAATAATTTTCAGGTAATTAAAATGCTGCTTACAACAAAGGAAAATGCTGGGTATATTGATTTTACACAGCAAAGATTTTTTTTTTTTTGTTCTTTTAAAGTAAAATTTGAGAGAAGACCTTAACCTTATCTAGGATAGAAATTGCTTCCTTTGTGGCACTTTTCTCCCTCTCTGACAAACAAGGGAACAAAAAACAGTGATTTATTAAGGTATTTAAAATAAAAAGAAGAAAATTTATAAGATGTAACTAAATATTAGTAACTAATATTGAGAGCAGAGGCATATTTTTGCAAAAAGAAATGGAAATTGAAAGTGGGTTTGTTTTGGATTTTAAGTACAAACTGATAGTGCAGGTGATGAGGAAGCCAGAAAGGGAGTGGTGGAGAAGCGAAGATGGGGCGTTGTAGTCATAGCGAGGAATACTGATCACTGTTGAGTGCTGCTCCCACGGACTCATCATCGTCTCTTTCTTCTTCTTCTTCTTCTCTTCTTCTCCTTCTTCTTCTTCTTCTTCTTCGTGATGATGCGCTTTTTCAAATCCTTCTTCTTCCGCCATTCCCACCCGTGGAGTGGAGAGACCAGGTTATACTACCAACTATCTATGTTATGGTTCTGTACCCCTGCGATGCAATCAAAAACCCCACTTTATGTTATCAAAAAAAAAAAAAAACCACTTTATGTTTCCCAAAAATTAAAAAAATAAAAACAATTTTTTTTTTTTTTTTATAATATCATTTGTATTATATTTCAATTTGATCCATAACTTTTTAGTTATGTCAATTTGATCCTTAACATTTAAGTGTTGTATCAATTTAGTCATTATCGTTATCTTTTGGTGAAATTGCTAATATGGCAAATGGTTAAAATAAAAAATTAGTTTATTACCACATTAATAGAAACTAATTTGGCTGTTTGTCATATCAGTAATTTTCATCCCAGAAATAAAAATAGAAACTAAATTGACATAGTATTGAAAGGCTAAAAACCAAATTGATACCATTGGAATGTTAAAAACCAAATTAAAATATAGTGTAATCTACTCTTTGCTGACGACTCATTACTGTTTTGCAAAGCATCAAAGAACGAAGTGCAAGTGATAAATGAGGTACTGATGGTATATGCTAATGCCTTGGGCCAATGCATTAATATGTAAAAGTCATCAGTGTTTTATATTAGTAACACTCCCAGGCAGATGAAGGAATGGACTAAAGAGCTTTTAGGGGTAGAAGAGGTGGAGCGCTTCGAAAAATATTTGGGTTTGCCCACTTTGATTGGTAGAGCAAAATACCAATCCTTCTCTTATCTAAAAGATAGGGTGTGGAAAAAATTACAAGGATGGAAGGGCAAGCTACTCTCTAGGGCTGGAAAAGAAGTATTGATCCAAGTAGTGGCTTAATCAATCCCCACTTACACAATAGGAGTCTTCTTTTTGCCAACAAAACTGTGTGATGAGTTTAACGCATTATGTGCGAAGTTCTGGTGGGGGCAGATTGGGGAGGAGAGAGATTCATTGGAAGAGCTGGAGTGTGTTAACTCAAGCCAAAAGGGTGGGAGGCATGGGATTTAGAGATTTGCGACCCTTTAACCTTGCTATGTTAGCCAAACAAGAGTGGAGGTTTTTGCATAACCAAGAGTCACTTGTCTATAGATGCTTTAAAGCTCGATACTTCCTTTGGTGCTCTTTTATGGAGGCGGCTAATTCACCAAACAGCTCATATGTGTGGAAGAGTATTTTGGCTAGCCGACCTATTTTGAAAAAAGGTATTTGCTGGAGAGTGGGTGATGGAGCTTCCATACATCCTTTGCGGGATAAATGGATTCCTAACCACCCTTCACATATGGTCCTTTTTCCACCAACTAAGGAATAATGGGAATGGAGGGTATCGGATCTCATTGATCCTTTCTTGAGGTGCTGGGATAGGGAGAGTGTATTGCTAAATTTTCATAAACAAGATGCAGAGGCAATTTTAAGAATTCCTTTGAGCCGTAGACACATACAAGACTCGGTAATGTGGTTGCATACTCAGGATGGGACATATACAATAAAATCAAGCTACCATGTTGCTGTTGAGATCTTAAAGATTGAGAAGAATTGGCCAGAAAGTTCTTGCAGCCCACCGAGCAATAACGTCTGGGAAGAATATGGAAGCTTAGGATTCCAAATAAAATTAAGGTGTTTTCTTGGAGGGCTAATCTGAATATTTTACCCACACGGGATAATCTGTGTAAGCGCAAAATTATGGCTGATAATATTTGTGAGCTTTGCATGTCAGATAGGGAATCGGGGATTCATGAACTGTGGGAGTGTGAAGTTGCTCGTGATATATGGGCAAGTAGTGTGGTGAAGCTACAGAAATTTGTGGTGGGACAACAGGATGTCATTCAGCTATTTGAAGAGTTGCTAGTACGACTGGAGGTGGAAGAACTTGAGTTGTTCCTAGTTCAAGCCTGGTTTATTTGGAACCGAAGAAATTCAGTCCTTCATGGAGGAGTATTGCAAGCACCGAAATTGCTTAATAAAAGGGCAGAGGACTTCTTAGCAGAATTTCACCAAGCATAGGTATACTTAGGCACAGCAACTACAGCAAAAAGTGCAAATCATTGGCAACCACCACCCGTTTCCAAGTTTAAACTCAATTTTCATGCGGTTTTGTTCACAGACCTGGGGTGCTTGGGAATGGGAGTGATTATTCGCAATGAAAAGGGTGAGGTCATGGGAGCAAAGTCAGCAAAAAGACCAAGAGAAACAGATAGTCTCGAAGCAGAAGTTCTGGCCTGCCGCAACACATAGAATTTGCTATGGACATTGGTTTTTCTGATATAGTTATTGAAGGTGACTCTGTACAAGTGATCAATGCTATCAAAGCAAGCAAGGCTAACTTGTCTCAGCTAGGCCATGTGGTTGAAGATATTCAGATGCTGATTTCAGGCCTTAAGTGGGAATCTCTGTATCATGACTATTTAGCTATTATGGAATGAAAGTTCACCTCCAGCTTCAAAAAAAAAAAAAAATGTAAAGAATATGGACCAAATATGTTTTATTTTTTATTTATATATTTTAGTTAAGCCCATGTAATAAATTAAATAGAATAATGCTATCCACACAACAAATTTTACAACAAATCCTATGTGATATGATAAACTACTAGTGCTAATTGAAAAAGTGAGGTCAATGGTGAACAAATTGTTACCTAAAATCTGTTGTAAAATTATTGTGAATCCTACCAAAGTATAGTGGCAAGATACTTTCACCTCTTATATTTATGGTGAATCTTACCATGAGTTTAGTTAGTAGAATCCATTGTAAATATGACATAAGTACTCCAAGATTACTTAATAATTACTTTTGAAAAAGTTACAACACTACTTAAATTTTACCACACCATTGATATGCTAAACATCAAAGTTCTTAGATGATTCCCAACCGTGGTGGTGGTTGGGGATGTCCTTTTACCCAAGGGCAAGTGGGCACACTAAATATATGCAAAGGTTGACAAACCAACACCTAACCACATCCTATTCTAGTAATTCCTGCATACATTCAACCAATAGTGTACCTCTAAACACAAAGCAATGAAACTATCACAAATTGATGAAGAGACCAATAGTACTTATTTTTAAAATTTAAAGATTGATTCTGCTCACTTGAAACTTCAATGATATAAAACGCTCGGTATGCAAACTTTAGGCATGGATAATGAATTTTGCCCAATAATCATTTAAACTTATAGTAAGATTTCACGTCAGATATATGATTCTTAAATAAAGACAAGCACTTTTCATTTAAACCATTTCCAAAACTGCAAGAAGCATAATGAAGGTCACCAATGGATAGCATTGTTGTGTCTATACATGTACTTGTCAATAGAGGCTTGTTTGTTGGTTGCATTTTCTTATAGCTCAGGAAAAAAGGATTCTAAGAAGTTCATCACCACACCACACCACACATAATGTCAGAAAAAGATGTGACTGCTCTAAAATATAAAAAGGAATTTCACATTTCATTTAAACCATTTCTGATGTGCTTCCATACACACACAACTTAAGAACCCCTAACCTCAGTAGAAAACAATTTATCCACTTCTCCATATTATTTAACCCCCACAACCCTTCTCCAAATTAAAATTATCCCTTTCCATGGCATAGGATCAGAGCCATTTCCATAAAAGAAATTGATTAAAAATATCGAACCTTTGAATCCCTAAACCACAGGATTGAATAGGAGAGAAACTGTACTCAAATTCACCAAATGGAAAACTTCCATTCATGCCCTAAGCCAGGTCCATAAGAAATATCCCTTTGCAACTTCTCTAACTTTCTAGCGACCCCTATAAGCATAGGAAGGATAGACCTAAATTAGGTGGGTAAACTTGAAGGAGAGCTTTTGGTCAAAGTGGTTTACCACCTTCTAAAATATACAATTTTTTCACCCAACTAGCCTCCTTTCCATTTGAACTACTGTATCATCTCAAGCAGATCTAGTCTTAAAAGGTGAACCAAGGGGCAAACCCAAGTATGTTATAGGAAGAGACGCCACACTGCAACCCAAAATCCTAGCTAAGGTTTCCACATACTGACTTTTAATTAGTCATGTGACTTTTCAAATAAGCATGAAACTATTAGAGCCATTAGCTTATATCGAAATTAGTGGTTGCGCAATTGCGTCTTTGCCAGGGCAACATTCTATTGTTTTATTTAAGGATTTACTTAAGTTGTAACTTGTAAAAGCGGCTTTATGAGAAAATTATTGAAGGAAATTTCCCTTCTTAAATTCTTTTAATAGAAACTTGATACCATTTTTCTTTCTTCCCCCTCAATAATGTCTAAGAAAGACAAACATAATTTGAATATTGACCCAAAAGAGTGGAATCAAACCTTGGAATATGATAAGTGCAAAGAAAGAAAGGGTCAATAGTTCCTTTGGTTTTAAGCAGATAAATAGCCATGCTTCACATTTACTGCATAATGTGCTCTATAATAGGTTTAAACTTTACCTTTAAAGGATGTGAAACTTTGGACTATTTATCATTCATGAACCAAAAAACAAGCTTTGATACAACTGTTTGCAGTTCCTTCTCATTCAAACTGCAAGTTGCTTGGATAGGAAAAATGCAGTGACACCAACTGCAACAAAAATGCATATTTAGCGTTAAATGCAAGAGATCAGAGCAAAAATAAAAAATCAGATTAAAAGAATTGAATCATTACATTTGTGGATTGCTCATGCAAAAAAGTAAATTAGAAGTATTAATAAATGACTACCTAAAAGTGCCATAATGAAAATTTCAACTGTGAAATAAATATTAAAAAAAAATCAACTTTCTGCACTAGCATTAGCATGATAGTTCCAAATTGACTCCACTGATTATGACAATTCCTAATAGATTCCATTAAAGATTGCTCTTTTTAAACTAATAAAATAAGATGTTGAACATGAATAACCATGTTTAACTACCAAAGTTCTTTAGTTCTTGTTTTTTTCCTTATTCAGTGTTATATTAGGTGATGCCTGGTACTCCATTTGATGGCTTGTGGCAATGGTCTGTTTGGGGGTTAGAGGAGTTGACAGCTTGCTGCAGTTCCTTCCTGTTTGATACGGCAATTGGAAGGAGAGCAATGATGGAGGATGATGATGCTCAGATCGTCAGCCAATTATGATCGTCCAGATGGAAGTCGTCCTCAACCAACCTAATCCTCAATAATGAGTGAAGGGAAGAACGGGTGTAATTCGCCGGTGTGGTGCCTGCCAAAAAGTCTCTGATGCCAAAGTCAGAAAGATTGACAAAAGAGAGCTGTGAAAATAATGTACTAAAGTTTTTGCCTTAGCTCCACCCGTTTTGGGGTTATGTATTTATATGCATGCACTTACAGGTGGTTTCTTCTAACCGTTGGTGGAGTCTTGATGGAGACTTTGTTCTTGCCTGGTAACGCTCCTACGGGGTGTTAATGGTGAGCTACTCCTCCCAACGGTCTGAAGGTTGATTAATATTTTATAACGGTTCCTCGAGAGGTGGAAGTGGGTTTACTCGTCCTTGAGCGACGGTCATTTCTTCCAGGACGATCTTGTTTAGGCCGTCCGTCACTAGTCGTATGGACGATGATGATTTGTTCGAGCCTATCAGCTGCCCCCCTATTCCTTGATCGTCCATATCTCGGACAGTCGTAGGAATATGAAAGGGTTTTACAGGTTCATTTGAGTAAATATATATATTTATTTTATATATCCTCTCTCTCTCTCTTTTTTTTTTTTTTTTTTTTTACAATTATGGCATTTGGGGTTCTGCTCCGCATTGATTGCTTAATGGTGGCTGTGGCTCACTTCGCGGCCATGTGGTTGATTTTCATTGGTTGGGGGATCTCGTTTCCGGTGAAAACCTTTTCAGTTTTCCCGCACTTTCTAAGGCATAACCTTTTGATTTCTTTGGCCTTTCCTTTTCTCATTTCCCCATCTTCTGTGCAGTTGGTTTCTCCTTCACTTGTGTGTTTTGCTCCTAACCTTCTCAGTTTTCTCCCTAATTTTCAGGTACGCCCCCCATTTATGCTTTCTTTCCTTTCTGAATTTTGCTTGTATCTGTGTCTTTTAAGTTCTTTCTCCTCTCTGTACTATCCCTTCTTCTTACTGAGTGGTGTTGTTCCTCTTTAATGGTGGATAACTTCAAAGTTAGGCGTAACTCTCCCTTTGTAGCTTTTCTCTTTGCCCGTTTAGGAGCCTTAGTGGAACTTTCCGGCGACCCACTGGGTGCGCTTTCGCCTAATGGTTCATACCCACAAGTTGAGGAATTTGTCAGTAGGGGTAGTGGGTTAGAATTGGCATTGGGTGTCTTATACCCTTTACTATTAAAATCTCAGGTCTGGTTTCGGTCTGTTCGAGGGATCCTAAGAGGGGAAAATATGGGTTTTGAGGAAGGGTCAGGTAACTTAGAGAGGGGATCGTCCTCTAACGTAGGTGAGGAAGGGGCTGGGGTCGATATAGCGACCACCGTGCCTTCTTGTGCTCCCTCGTCCTCCCATTCTCCCGCTCCGGCCGTCGTCCGTCCTTTCCATGCCCTTAAGGAAAATTATTCCTTGAAAATAGAGGTTTTTAGCAAATTTAAAGATAGATTCCAATTTCCTGAGGGGACCAGGGCTCGTCTTCCCAGGAAGGGTGAAAAGGCTTGCACCTTTGCCCACGGGGAAGTTTTCTTTTATGAGGCTTCTTTTTCGTGTGGCCTCAGGTTCCCCATCCATCCGTTCATCATGGAGCTTCTTCATCATTTTAACCTTGCACCGGGGCAACTTATGCCCAATTCTTGGAGAATAGTTGTTAGCTGTATGGTGATTTGGACGACCATCGCCGACGGAGACATGATCACGGTCAATGAGTTCGTCCATCTGAACCGTCTAAAAGAGTCCAAAGAATTTGGATATTATGAGTTTGTACCCTGGAATAAGAGGTCACGTCTGGTAGTTGATCTCCCATCGTCCTTTTGCTACTGGAAGTCTAGATACTTCTTTGTATCGGGTGACGGTTGGGAAACATTGCCTGATGACTTATGGGGGAACGTTCCTAGGCTGCTGCGCCAGTAGGAGACCCCTTTGATTGGTGCGTTTACTCCTTATGAGATGCCCCCTTACCCCTTTTCTCTCATTCTTCTTTTTTTCTTTTTTCTTTTTAATTTCCCCTTTGCTATTGTCTTTGTAGTGAAAGATCGTCTAGAGCTCAAGAGCAAATTTGAAGAGCGGGTTTAGGCGGCAATCAAGTACGCAAGGACGATCGAAGATTTTGGTGAATTGATCGATCCGCGCACTTTAGCTCGTCACCGTTTGGGGCCGGAGCCTTCCCTCTACGTCCTCAGTACCCTCGATCGAGAAGAGAAAAAACGTAAGCTGTACTTTCCAATAGATTTGTCTTCTTTTTCTTCGTTCTTAACTTCTTACCTTCTTTTTATTCGTCCTTAACCTCTTTTTCTTCGTCCTTAAATTCTTTCTCTCTTTTGTGTAGAAATGACGTCCAAGTTTAACAAAGAGATGTACAAGAAAATCAAGGACAAGAAGAATGAGCCTCTTTCCAACATAGGTCAAAGGAGGCTGAGAATCACAGATAAGGAGAGGGACAAAGAAAAGGAGGTGGTGGAGAGAGGCTCGTCCACACCTGCCCTTGACCTGGATGAGGGTTTGGCTGCCTCTCCTAGCATTTCGGTTGAGGAGGTGGCCTGTCCTTTCAAGAAGCAGAAAGTGGCGAGCAAGGGGAAGGAGAAAGTTGGTGCCAGCGTTTGGTCGGATGCCGAGACGGCCATGGACCGTGCCAACGAGCTCCTTACTCCCAGGGAGATGAAGGAAATTATGAGCGTTCCTTCCCACGAGATGGTGAGTCATCACGTTCATAAGCTCGTGCAGGTAATCTACCACATTCTTGTCTTTTTCTTCGTCTTTAACTGCTTGACCATTTTTGTTGACTTTGATTGAACTTTTTCGTCCTCAGGTGTTGGGGGAGACCATGCACATTACTACGCAGTATCTAGCAAATGAGGAGAAGGCCGTTGTGGCCAACTCGAAGGTGGAAGCACTGGAGGCTGAGGCTTCGGGCTTGCGGAAGGACTTGATCGCAGCCATGGACTCCCTCAACACTTCCAAGGAGCAAGTTCAAGTCCTGACGGAGCAGCTGGACACTGAAAAACAGTCAGTGAAGCAGGAGGACGAACTCCTGGCAGTAGCTGCCCAGAAAATGAAAGTCGCTGTGGCCAAGGCCGTCGCTGCTTTCCAGACCATGGAAGAATATAACACCATCCTGTTCCAGTGGTACTTCAAGGGGTTCGAGTTGCTTCGGAGATATTTGATCAAGCATGGACCTGGTACGGACCTTAAAGACTTAGATTTTGAGGCCGTTGACAAGGAGATCGAGGAAGACAAAGCGGCTCAGACAGCAACGTCTACCGGTGCGGAACCTTCCCAAGCGAACAAGGACGACGATGTTGCCCCTCCAACTTGATTTTGTCTTATTGAAAAAGTTTTTATTTTCTGTTTTGTTTGTATGTATTAAATTTCATAAACAGCTGATGTTTGGATGCCCCACTTGTTTTTTTGGGCCCCATTTTTGCCTTTGAACAATTTAGCTTTATATAGTAAGTCTATTTGACAATTTGGCTTTATATAAACGTCTGCGTGTTTACCTTTGCCTTTCATGATTGTATGTGTTGTGTCAAGATTTTCTTTTGGATGTTCATCTCTTCCCTATTTGGGGACTTTGGAAAGGTTTGCTGGCACACTGAATTTATCCTCGTCATCCTGTGCCTCTTGAGGTACTTTTGTTCCGTGCACCTTTTTTTTTTTTTTTTTTGACTATGGACGAGGTTCGTCTATTCGAGGAATTTGATCGTCTTGCTTTGTTGGACGATGCTCATCCATTTAAGGAATCTAGTCGCCTTTCTTTGTTGGACGATGTACATCCATTTAAGGAATCTTATCGTCATTTTTCTTTTTGAGATGATGTACATCTATTTAAGGAATCTTATCGTCATTTTTCTTTTTGGGACGATGTACATCCATTTAAGGAATCTTATCGTCATTTTTCTTTTTGAGACGATGTACATCCATTTAAGGAATCTTATCGTCATTTTTCTTTTTGAGACGATGTACATCCATTTAAGGAATCTTATCGTCATTTTTCTTTTTGGGATGATGTACATCCGTTTAAGGAATCTTATCGTCTTTTTTTGTTGGACGATATACATTCATTTAAGGAATCTTGTCGTCTTTCTTCGTTTAGAACGATCGTTCGCCACTTATCGTCTTTTTGTGTTTTAGGACGATTGTTTGTGTTATTTGGGAAAAATTGTGGCGCATGACTTGCTGAATAACACTTAAGAAATACTGGATAATACTTATGAATTGAATAATAAGTAACGGGTTTTGAATAATCGCTTACATAAGACAGGAAGTATTAAATTGAGTTTTACAATCAGGCTATGGTTCCTTTTCGTAATACCTCTTTAGATGTTCGACATTCCATGGACGAGGTAGTCTCTTTCCTTCTGAGTCTTCCAGATGGTAACTTCCCTGACGTGAATAATGGACGACTCTGTAGGGCCCTTCCCAGGACGGTCCCAGTTTGCCTTGTGCTGGATCTTTCGTTGCGGGGGCGACTTTTCTAAGGACGAGGTCTCCAACGTTGAATCTTCTCAGCTTCACTCTTCGATTATAATATTCGGCTATCTTCTGCTCGTATTTGGTCATTCTTTGGGATGCCTGGTCTCTAATTTCATCCAGGCTGTCTAGGTTTTGTTTCAATTGGTCGTCATTGGTTTGTTCGTCAAAGAATTCTCTCCTAAGGCTAGTGAGCCCAACTTCGACTGGGATGACTGCTTCTGTGCCATATGTCAGACTGAACGGTGTTTCTCCTATTGGTGTCCGTGCTGTTGTCCTATATGCCCACAAGACACTTGGTAGTTCTTCAGGCTACATTCCCTTTGCCCCCACTAACCAGGACTTGATAATCTTGAGCAGGGTCCGGTTAGTTACTTCCATCTGTTCGTTGGCCTGAGGATGACCTGGCGATGAGTACCTATTTTTGATGCCCAAGCCCGAGCAAAATGATCTGAACTTTTGGTTGTCAAACTGACGACCGTTATCTGATATGATCGTCCTTGGTATCCCGAACCTGCAAACAATATTTTTCCATACAAAATTTTGTACCTTTGCTTCGGTGATTGTCGCCAGAGCTTCTGCCTCCACCCATTTTGTGAAATAGTCAATAGCGACGAGCAGGAACTTTACTTGTCTTTTCCTTTGAGGTAAGGGGCCCATGATGTCGATCCCCCACTGTGCGAATGGCCAGGGCGAGGAGATTATGGTCATCTTTTCCCCAGGGATTCTTTGAACATTCCCATACCTTTGGCAACTATCACACTTCTTCACGAAATCAGCTGCGTCTTGCTGCATCGTTGGCCAAAAGTAGCCTGTTCTCATGATCTTCCTGACGAGGGACTTTGCCCCCATGTGGTCTCCGCAGATTCCTCTGTGCACTTCCTCCAGGATGTATTTGGCTTCCTCCCCTTCTACAAATCTCAAATACGGTTGTAAGTAACCCTTTTTGTAGAGTTCGTCATTAAGTATCGTAAATCTGGCTGCTCATTTCTGGACCTTTTTAGCTTCTTTTGGATCTGACGGTAGCCGTCCTTCTCGAAGGAATGACAAAATCAGGCTCGTCCATCCAAGGTCGGCGTGCACCGAGAGAGTTTGAAGTCCCTGGATGCTAGGAAAGTTTTGTTCTTCCATCTTCCAATTGAACATTTTATTTTGGTTGTTCGTTGAGGCATTTCGTGCAACCTCGTCAGCTTCAGCGTTCTGATCCTTGGGGATCTGGATGAACTCTACGTAATTAAAGGTGCTTACCAGCTGGTTCGTCAGTTTGAGATACTTCTGCATTCTTGCCTCCTTTGCTTCGTACTCCCCTCTCATTTGCCCTATGACGAGCTGGGAGTCGCTCTTGAGCACAATATTCTCACCTCCGAATGCCCGAGCTATTCTCAATCCTGTCAATAAGGCCTCGTATTCCACCTCATTATTGGTTACAGGGAATTTGAGCTGGACCCCACACTTGAGAACATTTTTCTCAGGGGAAGTGATGATGATGCCTACTCTGCCTCCTTTCTGAGTGGACGACCCATCAGTGTTTATCGTCCAGAGACTCTCTACGCTCCCGGGGGTGGTGAATTCTGCTATGAAATCAGCCAATGCCTGCGCTTTTATTGCTGTCCGTGGACGGTATTTTATGTCAAATTGGCTAAGCTCGATTGCGCATTGTACCATTCGTCTGCGCACTGTACCATTCGTCCTGCTACTTCGGGTTTGTTCATTGCTTTTTTGATGGGTTGGTCCGTCAATACAATGATGGGATTGGCTTGAAAGTATGGACGAAGTTTTCTCGAAGCCATAATCAGGGCAAAAGTGATCTTCTCTATGCGAGGATACCGCGCTTCAGCACCCTAGGAAGCCTGGCTGACGTAATACACAGGAAGTTGCAACCTGTCTTCTTCTCTGATCAACGCCGCGCTGACGGCTGTAACAAACACAGCTAAGTACAGGAATAAGTCTTCGCCCTCTTTCAACGGGCTTAAGAGCGGAGGGTTACTAAGATAGCGCTTCAACTCTTGGAACACCGTTTCACATTCCTCCGTCCAGGAAAACACTTTCTTCAAAGTCTTGAAGAATGGAAGGCATTTGTCTGTAGCCTTCGAGACGAACTTGTTGAGGGCTGCTATTCTTCCTATGAGGGATTGCACTTTTTTGACCGTCCTGGGTGAGGACATTTCAAGGATGGCTTTGACCTTCTCGGGATTTGCTTCTATCCCTCTCTACAAAACCATAAACCCGAGGAATTTTCCCAAGGAAACCCCAAAAGCACACTTGGATGGGTTCAGCTTCATGCTGTACTGCCTGAGCATATTGAACGTCTCTCTAAGGTTGTTCAGATGATCTTCCTCCTCTTTGCTCTTGACGAGCATATCGTCAACGTAAACCTCCACGTTTCTCCCGATTTGCTTCTCGAACATTTAGTTCACTAACCTTTGATAGGTGGCACCTGCGTTCTTGAGTCCAAAAGGCATGACCTGGTAACAGTATAGTCCCTGGCTGGGGATAAAAGCAGTCTTTTCTTGGTCTTCTTCAGCCATTTGTATCTGGTTATATCCGGAGAACACGTCCATAAACGTGAGAAGTTTGTGCCCTGCTGTGGAGTCCACTAGCTTGATTTAGGTCTGTAAAGTTGACACACATTCTCCACTTCCTATTTCCTTTTTTGACCATGACTACGTTGGCCAACCACTCGGGGTAGTGGACTTCCCGAATAATTTTGGCTGCAAGTAACTTATTTACTTCATCCATCACTGCCTTGTTTCGCTCAGGGGCAAAGACTCTCCTTTTCTATTGGACGGGCTTCTTTCCTTGGTCAACATTCAGGTGATGCTGGATGAGGCTTGATGGGATTCCTGGCATATCTTCGTGGCTCCATGCAAATATATCGAGGTTGCTTTTCAGGAAGTTGACGATCTCTTCCTTCGTCCTGGGACTCAAGCTCGTCCCTATTTGGGTCGTCTTTGGTGGACTCCCTTCAGCTAGCTCTACTGTTTCAAGCTTTTCCACAATCTCTGGCGATTTCTCTTCGATCGTCCACGTATGGTTCTCTTTTGAGGCCAGGACGGCCTGATAGCATTCTCTTGCCAACACCCGGTCTCCTTTAATTTCTCCGATCCCCTGTTCTGTTGGGAACTTCACCTTTAAGCAGTAGGTGGAAATAGCAGCCTTCTAGCGATTGAGCATTAGTCTTCCTATGATCACATTGTAGGACGAGGGTGAGTCCACTATTAGGAAATTATGCTGGTTGGTTACCTGGAGGGGGTATGATCCAGCTGTCACTGTCAACGTCACTATTCCCCTAGGGTATACCTTGTCCCCACTGAAACTGACGAGGGGAGACTCAAAAGGACGGAACCTTTTTGGGTCTAGTTTTAGTTGCTGGAAGGCAGGAAGATAGATTATGTCGACTGAGCTTCCACTGTTGACCAGGACTCTTCGCGTGTTGAACCCCTCGATCATGATCATAATGACGAGTGGGTCATCATGAGGTTGCTTTACACTTCTGGCATCTTCCTCAGAGAAGTACAAGTCTCCATCGGTTTGTCTTTGCTTCAACGGGGGTATACTGTGGACACTGTTTACCTGCCTTTGGTATGATTTCCTGAGGGATTTGAATGATCCCCCAGTGATTGGTCCTCCGGCGATAGTTTTTATCTCCCCCAGTGCATTTTGTGGATGAGGTTGAGGGCGGTCTTCATCTCTCTTTGAACTACCTTGCTGGCTTTTCTGTCCGTACTTGTCAGAATCTCCCCTTTTTATATACTGTTGTAGTTTCCCATTACGGATGAGCTCTTCAATTTGCTCTTTCAGGTCCCTGCAATCCTCCGTGTAATGCCCATGATCTTTGCGGAAGCGGCAGTATTTCCTCTTTTTGCGTAAACCAGGCGCTGAATGGAGTGGTCTTGGCCACTTGAGAGACGGTTTGTCCCTTATCTCCGTCAGAATTTGGTCAACGGGCATCATCAGCGGTGTGAATTTCGCTGGACGAGAGTTCTTTTCCTCTCTCTGCCTGTTTCCATCGTCATTCCGTCGATCAGCCCAATCCCTTTTTTGCCCTCGTCGATCGTCCTCCTTTTCCTTCTTCTTTTCCTTGTTCTTTTCTGCTCCGTCAATGGCTGCTAGGGCTTCTTCCGCGTTCATGTACTTCTGTGCCTTCAACAATGCCACGGCCATTGTCTTAGGGGGGTTCTTTGCCATAGATGCCACAAAATCTCTAGACTTCAACCCTGCTTTGAAGGTTGTGAGATGTACCTTATCATCCGTCTCGTTTACTTCCAGCATTCCTCGGGTGAAACGTGTCACATAAGACCTCAATGGTTCCTTCTCTCCTTGTCTGATGGTGAGCAGATGGTCGGCAATCCTTTTTGGACGCTGCTCGCCTACGAAATGACGAACAAAGGAACTGCTTAACTGTTCAAAGTTATCAATGGACGATGTTGGCAACTTGTTGAACCACTCCCTAGCTGCTCCTTTGAGAGTTGTAGGGAAGGAGCGACACAAAATCTCATCAGGTGGCTGTTGGAGGCCTAGGGTTGTCCTGAAGGTATTCAGGTGATCCAAGGGATCTTTCAGCCCGTCGAAGGGTTCTAGCTGGGGTAGACGGAACTTGGAGGGTATTGGGCACTCCTGGACGGCCATGGTAAAAGGTGAGTCCATCTTCCGGACGATCCTCTCCAGGCTTTGGTCCATTTTTCCTTTGATGGCGTTCCTCAGTTCGTCCATCTCTTTCCTCATCTCTCTTAATAGATCCGAGCATGCCTCTTCCGGAGTGCTGGTTCGCCTTCTGTTGCTGTCTTCGTCGTCGCCCCTGTCTGCACAATTACTTTCCTGTAGCAACCGTTGCTTCATCTCTTGGTTCTGTTGGTGAGTTCCTCCACAGTGGCTGATAGCGACTGGATTTGTAGGGCAATGCAGCGAGATCTGAGTTTGTACTAGATTCCATCTGGACCGGGGACAGATCACGTGTTCAATCGTCCCCACAGACGGCGCCAAACTGATGATGCTCAGATCGTCAGCCAATTATGATTGTCCAGATGGAAGTTGTCCTCAGCCAACCTAATCCTCAATAACGAGTGAAGGGAAGAACGGGTGTAATTTGCCGGCGTGGTGCCTGCCAAAAAGTTTCCGATGCCAAAGTCAGAAAGATTGACAAAAGAGAGCTGTGAAAATAATGTACTAAAGTTTTTGCCTTACCTCCACCCGTTTTGGGGTTATGTATTTATATGCATGCACTTACAGGTGGTTTCTTCTAGCCGTTGGTGGAGTCTTGATGGAGACTTTATTCTTGCTTGGTAACGCCCCTGCGGGGTGTTAATGGTGAGCTACTCCTCCCAACGGTCTGAAGATTGATTAATGTTTTATAACGGTTTCTCGAGGGGTGGAAGTGGGTTTACTCGTCCTTGAGCGACGATCATTTCTTCCAGGACGATCTTGTTTAGGCCGTCCGTCACTAGTCGTATGGACGATGATGATTTGTTCGAGCCTATTAGAGGGTTTTAGAAGTCGAGCTTTCTAGCAAGATAAAGAAGTTGCTGAAGATGCTTTTCTCTTTCCTCTTTGATTCTCCATGGTTGTAAAATTTTGTTTTCTTTTCGGATTTCATTGATGCTTTCTTTTATAGGATTCAAGTTCTCAGTTTTTGAGCTCGCTTCTCTCTGTCCTTCCTTTGTATGCCTATCATACTAAGGTGTCCTAATTTTTTTTTCTGGCATTCTCGTAAATTATTTTACTACTGATCCATAAAAGAGGAAAAAGATGTTAGTTACCAATTCTATGAGATATAAGCTAAAACAGCACTCTGAAACCTGGGGTAGAGCAGACAATATATCCTCTTGGATATTGGTACTATTCGTTGAAGCATGAACCAGTTCCCAGAGTTGTCCTTAAGCCTCATCCCAGGTGCTATCTTTAAATACTAGACAAAATTAATTTACTACCACCAATTAATTTACTAGCATTGAAATCCACATACAACAAATGGGAAATCTAATGCAAAAACATCAAACAGCTAAGTTGAATTTTAAGGATGCAATTTTCTGGATTAAGTCTTTGTTCATGTCTCTTCAATTACAACTAAATAAGATAATCCAATAATTAAAAAAGATTGGCATTAGTGCATTACTGATAAGGAAGAGAAAAAGAAAGGATGGTGGTTGGTGTTACCAACAAAATCATTGAAAAATTCAGATTTTTGATAGGCAACTGAAAACACTACCAAACAGAATGCCTTTTCTAGATGCAGTCTAAGCCTGTGGCAAAATTTACATAGATGGTCAATAATTTTTTTTTTTTTTTTTTGGTAATTAGGACTTTCATTCAAGAAACTAAGAAACAGAAGCAATTACATCAGAATCAGGACAAAACCTGAAATGAAAAAGACCATAAAGGTCAGCAAGATAAAACTCCAACAGACTAGACGGAGGGGAATCATAATACAGCATATCTGAATCTTGAAGTGATCCTATTCTAGCAAGAGCATCCGCACAGGCATTTGCTTCTCTATAACAGTGGCTCACTTTAATCTGAGGAATTTGAGAAATAAGAAGTCTACAATCAGCCACAAGGGATGAGTTTGTAGCATTGGAGGTGTTGTCATTGTTCATCAATTCAACAACAGCTTGTGCATCTATCTCTACTTCAAGAGCACTAATTCTCAAGTTCAAACACATAATTAACCCATCCCTTAAAGCCCAAAGTTCTGTTAGGAAGCTGGTGGTTTTTCCTATGCTTCTGGAGAAAGCTTGAATCCACAAACCAGAGTCTGATCGAAGAATGCCTCCTCCACCTGCTGTACCCGGGTTTCCAAGAGCTGAACCATCTGTATTCAGCTTGAACCAGTTGCAGAACGGTCTTTCCCATCTAATACTTCTCTCGACACGAGGACTCTTGGAAGAGTTTCCTTGAGCACAAAACACAAACTCAGTTTATACTACCTATAAAATAAAGGATTTTTGAGGAACACCTTTGAGGTGAAGTGGTATAATACACACCAAGACTTTTTACTTCAATTATCAACACTCAAGTAAGGTGTGCGCCATGTAAATGAAGGGACCATGTTAGGCACGCCTTTTTCACTTTTGGTGCCTCCTGAGGGCTGAGCTGAGGCATATGCTTAGCTGAAAATACTTACACTAATTAAATTCAAAGCAAAAGGTAGTGCGAAGTTTAGAAAAATAAACTGTGGTCAAAACGAGGGAATGAAAATAGCCCAAGTGAGCAGCCTCAATTTATAATCGCTAGCAACAAATACATTTTTTTTTTTTTTTGGAAGTGGCTAGCAACAAATACTTCTTGGCTATTAAAGATAAGTTTCTCATTATTTATCTGTGTACTTTGAGGTTATCTTGGATTCTTTTTTGAGCATTTGAATTTCCCTAATTTCTAGGCCTAAAATTTTGCCCCAATCACTGTGACTTACAAACTTCAATGACCCTTTTTCTGATAACATGCAGACCTCAATGACTTAATCCCTCGCTTAAGCATTCTTTCCATCAATTGGGATTTAAAAAAATATTAAGCCTTATTTCTACTAACCAATTTTTCCTTCATAGTCTAAAAATATTTCATATTTTGTACTGCCAATACGATTATTGTTTACATTATTGAAATGTAGAAATTTAGAAATAAAATTATATGTTGGAACTAGCCTTGAAAATTTTAAATTAAAATTAATGGTTCCATTGGATAAATTTCATCAATAGATAAAAATTGTTGTCTAATACACTATTAAAGTCAATTAAACTAAAGATTGAAATCCAAATCCTTCTCTTTAAATTCGTTTATCCAATATAATAATTAATGACATTGCCATGGGAGGCAGTGCAGAACAAATATAACAAATACATTTGAAATTGAAATCCATTAATTAAGAATGAGAAAATTGGATGTTGCAATATGGGCAAATGCACATAACAGATTTCTGAAAACAAAACAGTTGGTACATATGGAATCAAAATACCTTGCTTCAAGAAACATGCAAATTGAGTGTCCTTGTGCATGGCAGAGATAATGTAGTAACTCAAATTCGCCTTTGTCCATAGATGGTGGTATAAAGAGGACACACTGGACAAGGAAAAGAACAGCATAACAAATCTGAAAGGAACAGTTATCTTTTCCAATTGATAGAATACAAAAAATTTCACATATAATAAAGCAATATGCAGATTAAAAACTCCCTGGCAGACTGTGTAAAACTAGTTGGTACCTGAAAAGCAGTCAATCTGCACAATAAAAATGATGATCAGTTAAAGTTTGCACAAACTATCATAGTTAGCAACCAAATATGTTCAGTCCCAATTAAACAAAAAACAACCAAAGTAATAGAGAAAACTAGTAAAATAAAAGGTAAAATAGAAACAATGAAGTCAATCAGTTTTGGCAAGAGTAATGCCAAAGGAAAAAACACAATAAATAAAAATTAAGATAAAAATAAAAAGCATGCCCAGTTGTGTGTGATAGGAAATAGGTTTTTTGGACTCTCTTTTGTTGGCAGTAACGTATTACCTACCACGTGATAATACTTTGACTCAAGTCCATTGCTAGAATTTAGATTACAAAAACAATTGAAGAATCAACAACAGAGAACTAATCTTAGTATAATAGCCAATAGACGAATTGGGATCACTTTTTTTTTTTTTTGATAATTTGATAATTACAATGGGGAAGAAGGATTTAAATCCTGAATATCTCCATTTAAAATATCAGAAGATACCAACCAATTGAATTACAAGACTCTTAACTATTCCTAATCGTACTTCAATCAATAATTCAGTGTTAGTATTACAAATATATGCGTGTACGTGTATGTGTATATTACAGAAAAAATATTATTGTAGAGGATATACAAACTCCAGGAATGTCAACATCAGTTAAAATGTGTTTGCAGTTCAAGTTTCTAGTATTCTGGATACCCTAAAATGATGAAATTGATACATTTGGATGTGTACTATTAATTAACACACCAAAAAAAAAAAAAAATTATGAATATCCTCTTCTTTCTTTCACTTTCATTTATTCAATAATAATAATAATAATATCTTGCCAATGAATAACCCACATCATTAGTAACCCCAACTCAAACAAAACCACTTTAGCACTCAATAACAGAGAGACAGTGTACCCACATCGTTCATCTTCAATACGGCGAGTACTAAAGTAGATTCTTTACGACCTATCGTTTTTAGTGCTTAAACAATTTCAGCTTAATAAAATGGTGTTTCGTTGTCCCTTTAAAATAATAATTTTGAAACAAACGGCGAGTCGTCCCTTGAGGATCCTATCCCATCCCACCGACTCTAGATATTGTACAACGGTCACAAAGCTAGACTAGAAGGGTTTTAGTTTAAATCCTTTTCCTTCGCCAAAAAGGATTAGGAAATTTTGTATTCCGATTTTCACTAGGAAATACTTACGTAGCTACAACCCAATATTGCTCTCTTCCTCTATATATATTGCTAGTTCTTAACTCTTGATTCTCATAACAAAACATTGCTCTCTCGGTCCTGAGAAAACAAAAAAGCCATCGCTATTTTCTTTTAATCTCTCTGTGTTTTTTAGTATTTACTATTCTTTATGGTTATGGGTTCAACCAAAAGAAGAAGGGAAAGTTGTGAGATGAAGAAGAAGAAGAAGATGAAAACAGATATTTCTTTGTTAGAGAACATGGGTATTTATGATAAGGAGGGGCATACCATTGCTCCCAATTGGACTCCATTTGACGCGTTGGTTGAGGTCGCCTTCGTAGCCAGAAAAAAACATCGCAAGTTTCATAGGCTCTTCCAAGAAAAGTCTCTCAAGAAGCCAATCTCTGTGGAAGAAGAAATCCCGACTGCTGTGACTGTGCCTGTGCCTGTTCGAAACAAGCGATCAAGATTTGGGGACCAGGATGATGATGATGATCAAGACTGTCGTTTTGAGTTGGAAACCAAGAAAAACAAGCCAATCCTTGTGGAGCAAGAAAAAGCCTTCATGTTCACAACCACTGCTGTGCCTGTTTCAAAGAGAGTAAGATTGGGAGATCAAGATGAATGGTGTTTGGAAACCAAGAAAAAGAAGCAATCTGGGGAATCAAGATTGCCAATCAAGACTGCAATTCCACCGGGTCCAAACCCACCACCTGATCTTCCTCAAAAGTTCCAGATTGCGATCGAAGAAATGAGTGGGCGTGACAAATTGTTGGTGATACAGAAAAAACTTTTCAAGACTGACATAACTAAGGGCAATAATCGGTTTTCAATACCATTAAGGCAAATAGTGAGGACAGATTTCTTGATTGAGGAAGAGAAAGAGAAGCTTAGAGCAGGGCAAGAAATACAAGTGCAATTCATCGATCCCATGCTTAAGGATGGTCATATTGTTTTGGTTCAATGGGACATGCCTAAGGATACGGGCAACACGAGTTCAACCTATGCATTGAGATCCACTTGGAACAAAGTCCGAGAGTCGAATGGTCTCGAGGTAGATGATATCGTGCAACTCTGGTCTTTCCGTGTGAACAAAGAAGCTTGCAATGATGCCTCTTCTTCTAATACAAACAAAGGACGGCTCTGTCTTGCACTTGTGTTGGTTCAAAAAGCAAAGGATGAACAGTCAATGTCATGAAGCTTTATAGTGTTCAAATTTTGAAGTGGTTTTTCCTAAATTTTTGTTAGGTATATTGTGTTTCTCTAGTTTGTTTGACGCATCCACTAGGATGGTGTTTATGAATAGGTTGTGTCTGTCAGATATGATGGCTCATAAATTGTGACCATTAATTAAAACACTGTCTTCTTTTATTTTTATTTTTTCTTGAATATAAATCCGTCTTCTCTAAGTTGTCACTATGGGTATGCTTATATAGCATCATATGCATGTAACAATTTTTGTCTGATGAGCAGTAAAGATGTTAATCCTTTAATTCTAAGGCTCCTCTAAGTTCTTTCTATTTAGGATTTAGGCTTGCTTCTTCCTACTCAAGCAATGTAGCAAATCTTTTGACTTGAATTTTTTTTTTTTTTTTCCTCCTTTTGGCCAAAGATTCAATCTAATATGACAAAGTCAACTTGTTTTATCAGTTTATCTATTGTTGTACCAACGATGTTATGGGTTTAGGGAATTTAGTTCTTTTTTTATTTATTTATTTTTTTGCGATTCTGTAAATTCAATTTTTATTTCAAGGTTGTAATTCAATTCTTTTAGTGGAAAATTGAGTAAGAGCTTGTTAACATTTTACTCAAACGGGTTTGAAATTTGTAGAGATTGAACAAAAGCTATTTTTCAGGATTTTCTATATACGGACTGTAGCAAGATAATTTGAAGGAATTATTTTTCTTTTCTTTTTGGTTTCATATTAAAAAGATGAATAATCAAAGTATGGATAAGTCTAATATCTATAATAACACTAATTCAGTCTACTTGCAAAAAGCGTAAATTGTTATATTGAAATACCTAAAAGCAAATGGCTTCTCTAATAAGTTATTATATTCTTAGAATTTTTTTTCCAGCATTTCTTTTCCTTGATACAAACAGCATGAAAATGTATACAACTAATTTTGAATTTTATGTAGTCATTTGTATTAGTTAACCTATCATAGTTTGTTCTAATATTATATTTGAAATTTTAATAATGTATTTTGACCATTTATTGCTTCAGTTTAATTCTAGAAAATAAAATAGTTCAATGTTAATTTGATCCTCATTTGAGTTCAAAGCTGAACCCTAGTTGGCACATCAATCAAAATTGATCAATTGGTTTTGACCCCTTCTGTCCATTCTTAGTGAACAACAAAAACGGTTAAGGGGTTTTAGTAGTTTCTACTCGAAAAACATGTTTATAAAACTAGCTTTTAAGACTTGGAAGATTTAAAGACATTTTGAAATTTACTTTTGAAAACAAACTCCAATTTGAAATCAATTTTCCTTTTAAAAAATAGATTTGAAAAACTATTTGTAAAGTTGCCTTTGAATCAAGCCTAAAGATTGATGGGATTTGCAATACCTAAGGAGCTAGCATGCAAAGCCGTATTCAAATAAGAGAAAATTCATATGAACTCAAGCTTGTACATGTAGATTATAAACCAAACTTTGAACCCACAATCTTTGTAATCAATATTAAGACTCTAGCAATTCCATTTGCTATATATACATCATGCATGGATGTCAAATTTGCATCAATTCAACTTTAACCATACATGTATAAATTCAAGCTCATGAAAATAGCTACATGTAAAAGGAGTCAAATGATTTAGTCATAACGATACCCAACCAAAAATACAAATAATCTGTACCAACTTTTGCGTGTTCCACTTTATACTCAGTGATGACCCCAAGAATTTTTTTCAGGTCATTAAGAAACTAATTTTTTTAAAAAAAAAAATTTAATAAAAATAGAACTTGAATATATCCAATTATCAACCCAAAAAAAACACACACACACACAAATACATGAAGTTTTTCAGTTTCCTTTTATGAGTTTTCATATTTTGGAATCAATACGAAATAGTTCCTTATTAGTTTTCATATTATCAATTGGGTTTTAGTCGAAAACAGGTTTGGGTAAAAAAAAAGGGGTCATTTAAGCAGGTTAGAAACATGTCGAGTCAATCAAATTGCAAGTGTATTTTTTCACAGTAATTTTTTTCTTTTTCTTTTTTAATGTATTTGCCATTTAGTAAGTCATGCATGAAATTACTTGGTATAAAATACATTACTTTGAATTCACCACTCATATCAAGAATGAGTCTAGCTCAACAAATTAATACTTATTCAATAATCATAAAACTATACAAATCCCAACATTCCTAACCAAAACAAATAGCACAAACACAAAGGGGTCTAGTCTACCCTTTGAAAATCTAATTAAAATTAACACACAAGTTTCACTTCTACACAATATCAACTTCCCCAAACATATAATGAAATTACAAATACCCTATTAGATAGCTAATTTGAAAAAGAATAAAAATATATAAGAAATTCATAATCTTGAAAACTAATTTCATAATTTAATATCAATTGTGGTTAGCACTCTATTTCAATTTGAGAATATAGATCAAAGTTTGATTGTTTACTTATTTATATGTAGTCTCTTCTATGAATGACATATCATTGTTAAAAAAACACATACTCTAGGCCTAAGCATCCCTAATTTATGCCAATTTCATTGATATATTTCGTTTTTTCTCTTTTCACACTTATAAATCTATTCTCATGCATGTTTATAATTTCAAATATATGTTTTTAACTCTTATCATGTATTTTGTTATTTGATCTCTAAAAAATTTTACTTATCTAGTTATTCAAGTGAGAAAACATCTCAACCATTCATCTTTCAATTTATTTGCATGTAGTTAGATAAAGGTCTCAATTGTTTTCTTGAGGCCATTGTATTTAAATGGTGTTATCCAAAACAATGTTCAAATTATGATTGATTTATTTTATAAAAAATAAAATAAAAACATGCATTATATTTGTCAAATTGAGTTTGAGTTATACATTGTAGGGCTCACAAAAAACAATTAAACTAATAATGTCTTAATTTTATTATATTTATTACTAAAAAAAAAAAAGTTTTAAAATTAAAAAAGGATCAAGTCACAGGTTAGCCGTGTGGGACATGCCTAAGGATACGGGCAACATGAGTTCAACATATGCCTTGAGATCCACTTGGAACTGTGTCCAGGAGTCGAATGGTCTCAAGATAGATGATGTAGTGCAATTCTGGTCTTTCAGTGTGGACAAAGAAGCTTGTGATGATGCTGCTTCTTCTAATACAAACAAAGGACGGCTCTATTTTGCGCTTGTGTTGGTTGAGAAAGCAAAGGATGAACAATCAATCTCATGACGCTTTATTGTTCAAATTTTGCAGTGGTTCTTATCTAGATTTTTGTTAAATATATTGTGTTTCTCCAGTTTGTTTGAGATATCCATTAGGCCTGTGACCATTAAAACTATGGCTTCTTTTATTTTTTTTCCTGAATATAAATCTCTGTCTTCTTTAAGTTGTCACTATGGGTATGCTTATATAGAGCATCATGTGCATGTAAGAATATGGCAAATGGTTAAAATAAAAAATTAGTTTATTACCACATTAACAGAAACTAATTTGGCTGTTTGCCATGTCAGTAATTTTCATCTAAGAAATAAAAATAGAAACTAAATTGACATGGTATTGAAAGGTTAAAAACCAAATTGATACCATTGGAATGTTAAAAACCTAATTGAAATATAGTGTAATCTGCTCTTTGCCGACAACTCATTACTGTTTTGCAAAGCATCAAAGAACGAATTGCAAGTGATAAATGAGGTACTTATGGGATATGCTAATGCTTTGGGCCAATGCATTAATATGGAAAAGTCATCAGTGTTTTATAGCAGTAACACTCCCAAGCAGATGAAGGAATGGACTAAAGAGCTTTTGGGGGTAGAAGAGGTGGAGCGCTTCGAAAAATATTTGGGTTTGCCACTTTGATTAGTAGAGCAAAATACCAATCCTTCTCTTATATAAAAGATAGGGTGAAGAAAAAATTACAAGGATGGAAAGGCAAGCTACTCTCTAGGGCCAGAAAAGAAGTATTGATCCAAGCAGTGGCTCAATCAATTCCCACTTACACAATGGGGGTCTTCCTTTTGCCAACAAAACTGTGTGATGAGCTTAACGCATTATGTGCGAAGTTCTGGTAGGGGCGGATTGGGGAGGAGAGAAAGATTCATTGGAAGAGCTGGAGTGTGTTAACTCAAGCCAAAAGGGTGGGATGTATGGGGTTTAGAGATTTGTGACCTTTTAACCTTGCTATGTTAGCCAAACAAGGGTGGAGGTTTTTGCATAACCAAGAGTCGCTTGTCTATAGATGCTTTAAAGCTCAATACTTCCCGCGATGGTCTTTTATGGAGGCGGCTAATTCACCAAACAGCTCATATGTGTGGAGGAGTATTTTGGCTGGCCAACTTGTTTTGAAAAAAAGGTATTTGTTGGAGAGTGGGTGATGGAGCTTCCATACGTCCTTTGCGGGATAAATGGATTCCTAACCGCCCTTCACATATGGTCCTTTCTCCACCAACTGAGGAACAATGGGAATGGAGGGTATCAGATCTCATTGATCCTTTCTTGAGGTGCTGGGATAGGGAGAGTGTATTGCTAAATTTTCATAAAGAAGATGCAAAGGCAATTTTAAGAATTCCTTTGAGCCGTAGACACATACAAGACTCGGTAATGTGGCTGCATAGTTAGGATGGGACATATATAGTAAAATCAGGCTACCATGTTGCTGTTGAGATCTTAAAGATTAAGAAGAATTGGGCAAAAAGTTCTTGCAACCCACCGAGCAATAAGGTCTGGGAAAGAATATGAAAGCTTAGGATTCCAAATAAAATTAAGGTGTTTGCTTGGAGGGCTGGTCTGAATATTTTACCCACACAGGATAATCTGTGTAAGCGCAAAATTATGTCTGATAATACTTGTGAGCTTTGCAAGTCAGGGGCGGCACTATACTTTGTTTAGGGGGTTTATAAACCCCCTGACTTCAATTTTTTATTTTTTTATATATATAATATTTTTTTTTGTTAGTTTAATACTTAGATTTTTTCTTAAAAATTATTTTGCATACCCTGACTTAAATTTTATACATCCTTATTACAAATATTTCCAACTCTAAGAGTAAGAATAAGTGTTTGTAGATTGTAAGTATCACTCTATCATAAATTTATATTAGAAAAATGTTACAACTACAAACTATTTTACAATTTTTACAAAATGTTGATGTGACCAACTTCTTATTGGTTTTTATTTAGGCCTACCATTAATATCCACTTTTTTCATTTACCAATAATCACTCACCATATCAGCAGTTTGTAAAAAAAATTGTAAAATAGTTTGTATCTCTAGCATTATTCTGTATATTATATGTGTATGAGTGTATTTAATATTGATTGTGTGCATTATTTTTTGTTGTAATGTTATTTGTGTAAATAATAATGTGTGTGGAAACCATTTCGAGTTATTGACAAATTGTAGAAGGAAATTGTAATTTTTTTTTAGTAAAATTTCACGTCAGATATATGATTCTTAAATAAAGACAAGCACATTTCATTTAAACCATTTCCAGAATTGCAAGAAGCATAACGAAGGGCACCAATGGATAGCATTGTTGTGTCTATACATGTACTTGTCAATAGAGGCTTGTTTCTTGGTTGCATTTTCTTATAGCTCAGGAAAAAAGGATTCTAAGAAGTTCATCCCCACACCACACCACACATAATGCCAGAAAAAGATGTGATTGCTCTAAAATATAAAAAAGAATTTCACATTTCATTTAAACCATTTTTGATGTGCTTCCATACACACACAGCTTGAGAACCCCTAATCTCAGCAGAAAACAATTTACCCACCAACTCTCCATATTATTTAACCCCCACAACCCTTCTCCAAATTAAGATTATCCCTTTCCATGGCATAGGATCAAAGCCATTTCCATAAAAGAAATTGATTAAAAATATCGAACCTTTGAACCCCTAAACCACAGGATTGAATAGGAGAGAAACTGTACTCAAATTCACCAAATGGAAAACTTCCTTTCATGCCATAAGCCAGATCCACAAGAAATATCCCTTTGCAACTTCTCTAACTTTCTAGCGACCCCTATAAGCATAGGAAGGATAGACCTAAATTAGGCGGGTAAACTTGAAGAAGAGCTTTTGGTCAAAGTGGCTTACCACCTTCTAAAATATACAATTTTTTCACCCAACTAGCCTCCTTTCCATTTGATCTACTATAACATCTCAAGCAGATCTAGTCTTAAAAGGCGAACCAAGGGGCAAACCCAAGTATGTTATAGGAAGAGACGCCACACTGCAACCCAAAATCCTAGCTAAGGTTTCCACATACTGACTTTTAATTATTAGAGCCATTAGCTTATATCGGAATTAGTGGTTGCGCGATTGCGTCTTTGCCAGGGCAACATTCTATTGTTTTATTTAAGGATTTACTTTAAGTTGTAACTTGTAAAAGCGGTTTTATGAGAAAATTATTGAATGAAATTTCCCTTCTTAAATTCTTTTAATAGAAACTTGATACCATTTTTCTTTCTTCCCCCTCAATAATGTCTAAGAAAGACAAACATAATTTGAATATTGACCCAAAAGAGTGGAATCAAACCTTGGAATATGATAAGTGCAAAGAAAGAAAGGGTCAATAGTTCCTTTGGCTTTAAGCAGATAAATAGCCATGATTCACATTTACTACATAATGTGCTCTATAATAGGTTTAAACTTTACCTTTAAAGGATGTGAAACTTTGGGCTGTTTATCATTCATGAACCAAAAAACAAGCTTTGATACAACTGTTTGCAGTTCCTTCTCATTCAAACTGCAAGTTGCTTGGATAGGAAAAATGCAGTGACACCAACTGCAACAAAAAATGCATATTTAGCGTTAAATGCAAGAGATCATAGCAAAAATAAAAAATCAGATAATAAGAATTGAATCATTACATTTGTGGATTGCTCATGCAAAAAAGTAAATTAGAGGTATTTATAAATGACTACCTAAAAGTGCCATAATGAAAATTTCAACTGTGAAATAAATATTAAAAAAAAAAAAAAAATCATCTTTCTGCACTAGCATTAGCATGATAGTTCCAAATTGACTCCACTGATTATGACAATTCCTAATAGATTCCATTAAAGATTCTCCTTTTAAACTAATAAAATAAGATGTTGAACATGAATAACCATGTTTAACTGCCAAAGATCTTTAGTTCTTGTTTTTTCCATATTCAGTGTTATATTAGGTGATGCCTAGTACTCCATTTGATGGCTTGTGGCAATGGTCTGTTTGGGGGTCAGAGGAGTTGAGAGCTTGCTGCAGTTCCTTCCTGTTTGATACGGCAATTGGAAGAAGAGCAGTGATGGAGGATTTTAGAAGTCGAGCTTTCTAGCAAGATAAAGAAGTTGCTGAAGATGCTTTTCTCTTTCCTCTTTGATTCTCCAGGGTTGTAGATTTTTTTTTTTTCTTTTTTTCTTTTTGGATTTCATTGATGCTTTCTTTTATAGAACTCAAGTTCTCAGTTTTTGAGCTCTCTTCTCTCTGTCCTTCCTTTGTATGCCTATCATACTAAGGTGTCCTAACTTTCTGGCATTCTCGTTAATTATTTTACTACCGATCCATAAAAGAGGAAAAAGATGTTAGTTACCCATTCTATGGGATATAAGCTAAAACGGCACTCTGAAACCTGGGGTAGAGCAGACAATATATCCTCTTGGATATTGGTACTATTCGTTGAAGCATGAACCAGTTCCCAGAGTTGTCCTTAAGCCTCATCCCAGGTGCTATCTTTAAATACTAGTCAAAATTAATTTACTACCACCAATTAATTTACTAGCGTTCAAATCCACATACAACAAAAGGGAAATCTAATGCAAAAACATCAAAGAGCTAAGTTGAATTTTAAGGATGCAATTTTCTGGGTTAAGTCTTTGTTCATGTCTCTTCAATTACAACTAAATAAGATAATCCAATAATTAAAAAAGATTGGCATTAGTGCATTACTGATAAGGAAGAGAAAAAGAAAGGATGGTGGTCGGTGTTACCAACAAAATCATTGAAAAATTCAGATTTTTGATAGGCAACTGAAAACACTACCAAACAGAATGCCTTTTCTAGATGCAGTCTAAGCCTGTGGCAAAATTTACATAGATGGTCAATAATTTATACTACCTATAAAATAAAGTATTTTTGAGGAACACCTTTGAGGTGAAGTGGTATAATACACACCAAGACTTTTTACTTCAATTATCAACACTCAAGTAAGGTGTGCGCCATGTAAATGAAGGGACCATGTTAGGCACGCCTTTTTCACTTTTGGTGCCTCCTGAGGGCCGAGCTGAGGCATATGCTTAGCTGAAAATACTTACAATAATTAAATTCAAAGCAAAAGGTAGTCCGAAGTTTAGAAAAATAAACTGTGGTCAAAACGAGGGAATGAAAATAGCCCAAGTGAGCAGCCTCAATTTATAATCGCTAGCAACAAATACATTTTTTTTTTTTTGAAGTGGCTAGCAACAAATACTTCTTGGCTATTAAAGATAAGTTTCTCATTATTTATCTGTGTACTTTGAGGTTATCTTGGATTCTTTTTTGAGCATTTGAATTTCTAGGCCTAAAATTTTGCCCCAATCACTGTGACTTACAAACTTCAATGACCCTTTTGTCTGATAACATGCAGACCTCAATGACTTAATCCCTCGCTTAAGCATTCTTTCCATCAATTGGGATTTTAAAAATTTTAAGCCTTATTTCTACTAATCAATTTTTCCTTCATAGTCTAAAAATATTTCATATTTTGTACTGCCAATACGATTATTGTTTACATTATTGAAATGTAGAAATTTAGAAATAAAATTATATGTTGGAACTAGCCTTGAAAATTTTAAATTAAAATTAATGGTTCCATTGGATAAATTTCATCAATAGATAAAAATTGCTGTCTAATACACTATTAAAGTCAATTAAACTAAAGATTGAAATCCAAATCCTTCTCTTTAAATTCGTTTATCCAATATAATAATTAATGACATTGCCACGGGAGGCAGTGCAGAACAAATATAACAAATACATTCGAAATTGAAATCCATTAATTAAGAATGAGAAAATTGGATGTTGCAATATGGGCAAATGCACATAACAGATTTCTGAAAGCAAAACAGTTGGTACATATGGAATCAAAATACCTTGCTTCAAGAAACATGCAAATTGAGTGTCCCTGTGCATGGCAGAGATGATGTAGTAACTCAAATTCGCCTTTGTCCATAGATGGTGGTATAAGGAGGACACACTGGACAAGGAAAAGAACAGCATAACAAATCTGAAAGGAACAGTTATCTTTTCCAATTGATAGAATACAAAAAATTTCACATATAATAAAGCAATATGCAGATTAAAAACTCCCTGGCAGACTGTGTAAAACTAGTTGGTACCTGAAAAGCAGTCAATCTGCACAATAAAAATGATGATCAGTTAAAGTTTGCACAAATTATCATAGCAAGTTAGCAACCAAATATGTTCAGTTCCAATTAAACAAAAAACAACCAAAATAAGAGAGAAAACTAGTAAAATGAAAGGTAAAATAGAAACAATGAAGTCAATCAGTTTTGGCAAGAGTAATGCCAAAGGAAAAAACACAATAAATAAAAATTAAGATAAAAATAAAAAGCATGCCCAGTTGCGTGTGATAGGAAATAGGTTTTTTGGACTCTCTTTTGTTGGCAGTAACGTATTACCACGTGATAATACTTTGACTCAAGTCCATTGCTAGAATTTAGATCACAAAAACAATTGAAGAATCAACAACAGAGAACTAATCTCAGTATAATAGCCAATAGATGCAATTGGGATCACTTCTTTTTTTTTTTTTTTGATAATTTGATAATTACAATGGGGAAGAAGGATTTAAATCCTGAATATCTCCATTTAAAATATCAAAGATACCAACCAATTGAATTATAAGACTCTTAACTACTCCTAACCGTACTTCAATCAATAATTCAGTGTTAGTATTACAAATATATGCGTGTATGTGTATGTGTATATTTCCTAAAAAATATTATTGTAGAGAATATACGAACTCCAGGAATGTCAACATCAATTAGAATGTGTTTGCAGTTCAAGTTTCCAGTATTCTGGATACCCTAAAATGATGAAATTGATACATTTGGATGTGCACTATTAATTAACACACCCAAAAAAAAAAAATTAATAATTATGAATATCCTCTTTTTTGTTTCACTTTCATTTATTCAATAACAATAATAATAATAATAATATCTTGCCAATGAATAACCCACATCATTAGTAACCCCAACTCAAACAAAACCACTTTAGCACTCAATAACAGAGAGACAGTGTACCCACATCGTTCATCTTCAATACGGCGAGTACTAAAGTAGATTCTTTACGACCTATCGTTTTTAGTGCTTAAACAATTTCAGCTTAATAAAATGGTGTTTCGTTGTCCCTTTAAAATAATAATTTTGAAACAAACGGCGAGTCGTCCTTGAGGATCCTATCCCATCCCACCGACTCTAGATATTGTACAACGGTCACAAAGCTAGACTAGAAGGGTTTTAGTTTAAATCCTTTTCCTTCGCCAAAAAGGATTAGGAAATTTAGTATTCCAATTTTCACTAGGAAATACTTACGTAGCTACAACCCAATATTGCTCTCTTCCTCTATATATATTGCTAGTTCTTAACTCTTGATTCTCATAACAAAACATTGCTCTCTCGCTCCTGAGAAAACAAAAAAGCCATCACTATTTTCTTTTAATCTCTCTGTGTTTTTTAGTATTTACTATTCTTTATGGTTATGGGTTCAACCAAAAGAAGAAGGGAAAGTTGTGAGATGAAGAAGAAGAAGATGAAAACAGATATTTCTTTGTTAGAGAACATGGGTATTTATGATATGGAGGGGCATACTATTGCTCCCAATTGGACTCCATTTGACGCGTTGGTTGAGGTCGCCTTCGTAGCCAGAAAAAAACATCGCAAGTTTCATAGGCTCTTCCAAGAAAAGTCTCTCAAGAAGCCAATCTCTGTGGAAGAAGAAATCCCTACTGCTGTGACTGTGCCTGTTCGAAACAAGCGATCAAGATTTGGGGACCAGGATGATGATGATGATCAAGACTGCCGTTTTGAGTTGGAAACCAAGAAAAACAAGCCAATCCTTGTGGAGCAAGAAAAAGCCTTCATGTTCACAACCACTGCTGTGCCTGTTTCAAAGAGAGTAAGATTGGGAGATCAAGATGAATGGTGTTTGGAAACCAAGAAAAAGAAGCAATCTTGGGAATCAAGATTGCCAATCAAGGCTAAAATTCCACCGGGTCCAAACCCACCACCTGATCTACCTCAAGAGTTCCTGGTTGAGATCGAAGAAATGGGTGGGCGTGACAAATTGTTGGTGATACAGAAAAAGCTTTTCAAGACTGACATAACTAAGGGTAATAATCGGTTTTCAATACCATTAAGGCAAATAGTGAGGACAGATTTCTTGACTGAGGAAGAGAAAGAGAAGCTTAGAGCAGGGCAAGAAATACAAGTGCAATTCATCGATCCCACGCTTAAGAGTGGTCATATTGTTTTGGTTCAATGGGACATGCCTAAGGATACGGGCAACACGAGTTCAACCTATGTATTGAGATCCACTTGGAACGAAGTCCGGGATTCGAATGGTCTCAAGATAGATGATGTCGTGCAACTCTGGTCTTTCCGTGTGAACAAAGAAGCTTGCAATGATGCCTCTTCTTCTAATACAAACAAAGGACGGCTCTGTTTTGCACTTGTGTTGGTTCAAAAGGCAAAGGATGAACAGTCAATGTCATGAAGCTTTATAGTGTTCAAATTTTGAAGTGGTTTTTCCTAAATTTTTGTTAGGTATATTGTGTTTCTCTAGTTTGTTTGACGCATCCACTAGGATGGTGTTTATGAATGGGTTGTGTCTGTCAGATATGGTGGCTCATAAATTGTGACCATTAATTAAAACACTGTCTTCTTTTATTTTTATTTTTTCTTGAATATAAATCCGTCTTCTCTAAGTTGTCACTATGGGTATGCTTATATAGCATCATATGCATGTAACAATTTTTGTCTGATGAGCAGTAAAGATGTTAATCCTTTAATTCTAAGGCTCCTCTAAGTTCTTTCTATTTAGGATTTAGGCTTGCTTCTTCCTACTCAAGCAATGTAGCAAATCTTTTGACTTGAATTTTTTTTTTTTTTTTCCTCCTTTTGGCCAAAGATTCAATCTAATATGACAAAGTCAACTTGTTTTATCAGTTTATCTATTGTTGTACCAACGATGTTATGGGTTTAGGGAATTTAGTTCTTTTTTTATTTATTTATTTTTTTGCGATTCTGTAAATTCAATTTTTATTTCAAGGTTGTAATTCAATTCTTTTAGTGGAAAATTGAGTAAGAGCTTGTTAACATTTTACTCAAACGGGTTTGAAATTTGTAGAGATTGAACAAAAGCTATTTTTCAGGATTTTCTATATACGGACTGTAGCAAGATAATTTGAAGGAATTATTTTTCTTTTCTTTTTGGTTTCATATTAAAAAGATGAATAATCAAAGTATGGATAAGTCTAATATCTATAATAACACTAATTCAGTCTACTTGCAAAAAGCGTAAATTGTTATATTGAAATACCTAAAAGCAAATGGCTTCTCTAATAAGTTATTATATTCTTAGAATTTTTTTTCCAGCATTTCTTTTCCTTGATACAAACAGCATGAAAATGTATACAACTAATTTTGAATTTTATGTAGTCATTTGTATTAGTTAACCTATCATAGTTTGTTCTAATATTATATATGAAATTTTAATAATGTATCTTGACCATTTATTGCTTCAGTTTAATTCTAGAAAATAAAATAGAGTTCAATGTTAATTTGATCCTCATTTGTGTTCAAAGCTGAACCCTAGTTGGCACATCAATCAAAATTGATCAATTGGTTTTGATCCCTTCTGTCCATTCTTAGTGAACAACAAAAACGGTTAAGGGGTTTTAGTAGTTTCTACTCGAAAAACATGTTTATAAAACTAGCTTTTAAGACTTGGAAGATTTAAAGACATTTTGAAATTTACTTTTGAAAACAAACTCCAATTTGAAATCAATTTTCCTTTTAAAAAATAGATTTGAAAAACTATTTGTAAAGTTGCCTTTGAATCAAGCCTAAAGATTGATGGGATTTGCAATACCTAAGGAGCTAGCATGCAAAGCCGTATTCAAATAAGAGAAAATTCATATGAACTCAAGCTTGTACATGTAGATTATAAACCAAACTTTGAACCCACATTCTTTGTAATCAATATTAAGACTCTAGCAATTCCATTTGCTATATATACATCATGCATGGATGTCAAATTTACTTCAATTCAACTTTAACCATACATGTATAAATTCAAGCTCATGAAAATAGCTACATGTAAAAGGAGTCAAATGATTTAGTCATAACGATACCCAACGAAAAATACAAATAATATGTACCACCTTTTGTGTTCCACTTTATACTCAGTGATGACCCCAAGAATTTTTTTCAGGAGGTCATTAAGAAACTAATTTTTTTTTTAAAAAAAAATTTAATAAAAATAGAACTTGAATATATCCAATTATCAACCCAAAAACACACACACACACACACAAATACATGAAGTTTTTCAGTTTCCTTTTATGAGTTTTCATATTTTGGAATCAATACGAAATAGTTCCTTATTAGTTTTCATATTATCAATTGGGTTTTAGTCGAAAACAGGTTTGGGTAAAAAAAAAAGGGGTCATTTAAGCAGGTTAGAAACATGTCGAGTCAATCAAATTGCAAGTGTATTTTTTCACATTAATTTTTTTCTTTTTCTTTTTTAATGTATTTGCCATTTAGTAAGTCATGCATGAAATTACTTGGTATAAAATACATTACTTTGAATTCACCACTCATATCAAGAATGAGTCCAGTTCAACAAATTAATACTTATTCAATAATCATAAAACTATACAAATCCCAACATTGCTAACCAAAACAAATAGCACAAACACAAAGGGGTCTAGTCTACCCTTTGAAAATCTAATTAAAATTAACACACAAGTTTCACTTCTACACAATATCAACTTCCCCAAACATATAATGAAATTACAAATACCCTATTAGATAGCTAATTTGAAAAAGAATAAAAACATATAAGAAATTCATAATCTTGAAAACTAATTTCATAATTTAATGTCAATTGTGGTTAGCACTCTATTTCAATTTGAGAATATAGATCAAAGTTTGATTGTTTACTTATTTATATGTAGTCTCTTCTATGAATGTCATATCATTGTTAAAAAAACACATACTCTAGGCCTAAGCATCCCTAATTTATGCCAATTTCATTGATATATTTCGTTTTTTCTCTTTTCACACTTATAAATCTATTCTCATACATGTTTATAATTTCAAATATATGTTTTTAACTCTTATCATGTATTTTGTTATTTGATCTCTAAAAAATTTTACTTATCTAGTTATTCAAGTGAGAAAACGTCTCAACCATTCATCTTTCAATTTATTTGCATGTAGTTAGATAAAGGTCTCAATTGTTTTCTTGAGGCCATTGTATTTAAATGGTGTTATCCAAAACAATGTTCAAATTATGATTGATTTATTTTATAAAAAAATAAAATAAAAACATGCATTGTATTTGTCAAATTGAGTTTGAGTTATACATTGTAAGGCTCACAAAAAACAATTAAACTAATAATGTCTTAATTTTGTTATATTTATTACTAAAAAAAAAAAGTTTTAAAATTAAAAAAGGATCAAGTCACAGGTTAGCCGTGTGGGACATGCCTAAGGATACGGGCAACATGAGTTCAACATATGCCTTGAGATCCACTTGGAACTGTGTCCAGGAGTCGAATGGTCTCAAGATAGATGATGTAGTGCAATTCTGGTCTTTCAGTGTGGACAAAGAAGCTTGTGATGATGCTGCTTCTTCTAATACAAACAAAGGACGGCTCTATTTTGCGCTTGTGTTGGTTGAGAAAGCAAAGGATGAACAATCAATTTCATGAAGCTTTATTGTTCAAATTTTGCAGTGGTTCTTATCTAGATTTTTGTTAAATATATTGTGTTTCTCCAGTTTGTTTGAGATATCCATTAGGCCTGTGACCATTAAAACTATGGCTTCTTTTATTTTTTTTCCTGAATATATATAAATCTCTGTCTTCTTTAAGTTGTCACTATGGGTATGCTTATATAGAGCATCATGTGCATGTAAGAATTTTGATTGATAAGCAGTAAATAATTAAATATGTTAGTCCATAAATTCTAAGGCTCCTTTAATTTCTATCTATATATATGGTTATGAAGGCTTAAGTATTTAGGCTTGCTTCTACTGACTCTAGCAAAGTAGCAAATTTTTTAATGGACTTGATTTTTTTTTTTTTTTTTTTTTTTTTTTTTTTTTGCCTTTTGGCCATGGACTCAATCAAATATGTAGAGAGAGCGAATAAAAACTATTGTGCTGAATTTTCTATATAGAGACATTAGCATGATAATTTAAAGGAATTATTTTCTTATCTTTTCAAATTTCATATTAAAAAGATGAATAATCAAAGTAAGGTTAAGTTTAAATATCTATACTATCTCTAAGAAAATTCCCCTATTTTGACTGAATTTTTATGTAATTCAGAAATATCCCTAAATCTTAGGTTTAAAAGAGAAAAAACTTAAAAACAACCCAGTAAAAATATACCTCCAACTCCACTTAAAATGCCTACAAAATAGGATACTCTCCTACTAATCCATGGTTTCAAAAGAAATTTATCAAAAAAAAAAAAAATTAAAGGAAAATTATGACACTTAAAAAAAAAAAAAAAAAAAAAAAAAAAAAAAACCTTATTGCATACACAAAGCATATGTGATGAGGCTAGTTTATAATATCACTAAGTGAGTATATTTACAAGAAAGAGTATGTTGTTATATTGAAATGCCTAAAAGCAAATGAATTCTAAGAAATTATTATATTTTTAGAATTTTTTCTAACATTTCTTTTCCTTGGAGCAAACAGCATGAAAATGTATACGCTGATTCTGAATTTTATGTAGTCATTTGTATTAGTTAACCTATCATTTCTTGTCCTAAAATTATATATGAAATTTTAATAATGTATCTTAACCATCTATTGCGTCAATTTAATTCTTGAAAATAAAATAGAGTTCTATGTTAATTTGGTCCTCATTTGTGTTCAAAGCTGAACCCAATCTGGTACATCATCCCTTCTGTCCATTCTTAGTGAGCAACAAAAAAGTCCAAGGGATCTTATTAGTAATTTTTACTCGAAAAACATGTTCATAAAACTAGCTTTAAGACTTGGAAGATTTAAAGATGTTTTGAAAGGTACTTTTAAAAACAAACTCCAAATTGAAATCAATTTTCCTTTAAAAAAAAAACCATTTGGAAAGTTGCCTTTGAATCAAGCCTAAAGCCTAATTCTTGCTCCAGCAAAAATACCATAAAGAAGAAGACCCACTGATGCTGCCAGAAATAAAGAAGAAGAAAATATGTGTTTCTCTCTTACCCTTGACTGAAAACAAGAAGAAAAGAAAGAAGCTCTGTGTTTCTCTCTCACCCTTGGCTGAAGACAAGAAAAGGAAGGAGAAAAGGCTCTATTTCTCTCTCTGCCTTGCTAAAAAGCTTTGTTTCTCTCTTACCCCTAATCAAAAATAAGAAGAAGAAGAAGAAGAAGAAAAGTCTCTCTCTGACTTACTCTCTCCCTATTTTCGGTGTAAGCAAACAAGAAAAGGGAAATAATCAATGCCAGCACTTTTTTTACTGAAACACTGAAAGTTGCAAGTGAAAAGACAAGGAGAAAAGGCTATTATTTATTGAAGGAAGCTTGTTGGAATAACTAAAACTCCTTCTGGCCTATTGACTACCCGAAGTGCCTATAAGTTGCTGGCTTGTGATGCTTCAGCTAACAACACTAGTAGCTCAAATCCTAACCCCCAAAAGTTATTTTGGAAAGGCTTATGGATGCTATGGATCCCTTCCAAGATGAAGCATTTTGCGTGGCGTGCATGCAATGAGGCTCTACCCACCATGGTCAACTTGTTCCATCGATTTATAGCTGATACTGACAGATGCACGGTCTATAATGCCCAACCCGAAGATATTCTCCATGCTGTGTGGGGATGTGAGCCACTGGAGAATGTGTGGAGCCAACTAAGCTGGGCCCGTAGCTTAGTTGCAATCCCCCCAGGGGATTTTTCTAATCTGTTTACTCATTTTTTGCAGGTATCTGATGATCTTAAAGCAGAAGTTTTTATAATCATCTCATGGCTTTTGTGGAACAGGCGTAACTGCATTCGGTTGGGCCTCTAATCCATTCCCCTGAATCAGATTGTCCAAAAAGCTGGTGGTCTATTATAGGACTTCCTCAATGCCCAAGATCTGAACCCAATTTCCACTCAGCTGCCGACTTCAGTTCAGTGGCGTCCTCCTGAGCCAAATCAATACAAAGCTAACTTCGATGGTGCAGTTTTCCAGAGCACAAATTCTGCAGGTCTCGGCGTGGTGATACGGGACTGGCAAGGTGCTGTCATAGGTGCTCTGTCAGTGCGTATTCCCCTCCCACAAACAGTAGCTGAGGTCGAAATCCTTGCATGTCGTAGGCCAGTTAGTTTCGCTTTGGAATTGAGTCTTCGTGAGGTGATTTTTGAAGGTGATGCTGTTGGGGTTATCAATGCTATCAAGTCTGGAATGGCTAAACATTTTTCTTTCGTCATATCATTGACGATATTTACCATTCGTCTTCTCATTTGAATCAATGTGATTTTTGTTTTGTTAATCGTTCTTGTAATAAGGTTGCCGATGCTTTGGCAAAGAAAGCAAAAGAGGGGAATGATTTTAAGGTTTGGTTGGAAGATATATCTACAGACCTTGCCCCCCTGGTTGCTTCTGATGTTGCTTAATTTTGTTTGTCTAATAAAGTTCCTTCCTGGACTTCCAGGTTGGATTCTCAAAAAATTTAAAACTCGCACTTATGTCCCAATTTTTCATGTCCTAATTTTATTTGCCCACTCACCAAAAATACCCATACAAGCCCCATAAATTATTTTGGACCCTCACAAATATCTCTCATATTACCCAACTTGGACCTCACAAATATTTCCCATATTATTACCCAACTTGGGCCCACACAAATACTTCTCATACTATTACCAAAATTGAGTTACAAAATTATACCATCTCTATAAAAGCCCACACTCATTTATCTTGTGGACAAAACACAAAAAGCTCAACACAACTCTTTACAAAGCTAGATGCTACACAACACCCTATTACAAAGTCCGTTACTACACGACACTCCTTACAAAGCTTGTTACTGTACGACACTCTATTATAAAGCCCGTTGCTACACGACACTCTTTACAAAGCCCGTTGTTACACGGTACCCTATTCTAAAGCCCGTTGCTACATAGTACTCTTTACAAAGCTTGTTGCTACATGGCACTCTTCACAAAACCTGTTGCTACACGACACTCTCTACAAGTCTGTTGCTACACAGCACCCTATTACAATGCCTGTTACTATAAGACAATATTTTTAAAAAGTTTAAATTACCTTATTAAAAGCCCAATACTATTTTAGCAACACTTAACAAAAAGTCTAAATACTATTTTAGCAACATTTTACAAAAAAAAAAAAAAAACCCAAATACTATTTTGGCAACATTTTACAAAAAGCCCAATACTACTTTGGCAACATTTTATCATAAACCCAAAACTATTAATTTTTGGATTAACAATTATTCTATCAAAGCTCAAGTATTATTTGGCAAAAATATTATATTATGCTCAAAGCCCAAAGCTAATAATCTTTGGCAACAACATATTTTGACATGCTAAATTCCCTAACAAATATGCTAACTCATGGGGGAAAAGAAAAATTATGACATGTTACCCATCTCATAAAACTATTTATTTTACAAAATTTATGAGAATTATACTTATTTTTCCATAAGAAATTACAACTACAAATGCCCATGTATAGTACAAACCCATGGCAAGACTATTTATTTTGTAGGGACATGCAAGCCCAAGAAGCTCGATGGCAAGGCCCAACCAAAACAATCCAGCCCATGTGCCAAATCTCAGCAACCAAAGCTCACGTGGGTGACTAAAATGGTTAGGCCGATCACAATTCAAGTTTCAACACAAATAGACCAACAGCTAGGACCCACTATAATCACTTTCAACTTGTCAAGTTAGGTCAGAGGGGGGACACGTGTCAAATTGAGCTTAAACCCCGTCCTTCGCAAGTTGATTTTTAATGATGATTGACAAGACATAAAGCCTTGCTAATGAGTGAAGGCTAAAGTCAGCTACTCTCCCTCTCTAATCCAATAGGCTTAATTTAGAATTAAAATGAGAGAGTTGTGGCCTTTTAAAGTATGGTTGTATTTGATAAAATCTGGAAAAATTGATGTCTAGAATTGAAGACGATGAACAATAAAAATAATAAAAAATAAGAAAAAAAATATTTTCCACACATGTAAGATTGGTTTGTAGTAGTGTAATGTGTGCGACCCATTCACTATGTGCATGAGTGGTTATCTATAAAATTAAAAAGGAGTCCCGTCCCATGGTTGTTGGTGTATAATCATGCATGGAATTTAATATTTGAATTAACTTATGATGTCTTTTAAACATATTGTGATATGATTGAATTGATATTATATGAATGCATTATGTGATGAATATGTGTCCTAGGGTTTGTGAGACTCTTTTGCTTGTCTCTATATTTAGAGACTATGGCGTATCTCTATCCAAAAGCCACCATATATTCTATTTGATGCAAGTATTTTTTTTCTAGAGAATTTGAATAGAGTTGTATTGGTAATTTGTTATGCAACATGTATATTTTTACTTATTATTATTGTGGATGGACAAGACAATTCTTGAAATTATTTGGTAATGTAGTATCGCCAATTTTCAACTAAAAATAGAATCTTTGTAGTAGGGTTCTTGAAAATGTAATGTAATTTTTGGGCCAATGTTTTTTGGCAATATATCTTTGGGCCATTGTTTTTGGCAATATAATTTTAAGGCTGTGTAATTTAATTTTGGAAGCTATGTAAGGGGACATGTTTCATAGTTACCAATAAGTCTCAAATTTTGTCTTAACATGTTGTATCGAATTACCAATAGGGCTTGAAGTGGAGCCCATGCATAATGTGCTGTGCACAAAGATGTATGGACACATGTTATATGTATGATTTGAAATGTGGATAATGAGATGTTTTATTCCTTACAAAATTTTATTTAAAATCAATTAGATGTGTTATTTTAATTTACATAGTGGGAGATGATTATGAGCTTAGCAAATTTTCGATCTCACTATGTCGAATGGAATATCATGATCTAGTTGGATTTATGGAAATAAAATTTTAAAAAAACAATGTGTGTGCTAATGTTAACTTGTGTAATGAATGTAGTGAAAATGGCTAAGAATATAGTTGTTGATCTAACTAAGGGAGAGAAACTAGATAGAACCAACTATGATATGTGGCATAGAAAAATTCAATATTTGCTTAATGAACAAGAGGTCCTTGAAACCCTAACCAATGTGATGATTCAACCTGAAAATGGGAATACTACCCAACATCGTCGTGACTTAGAGGCCTATGAGTCTTGGGTTGGGAAAGATCGATGTGCACACTTCACTATGCTATGTATCATGCACAATGATCTTATTGGGGAGTTTAAGAACTACCCAAATACCTAAGAGATATGGAACCAGTTAAAGATTGCTTATGAAAGGACTTCAACAACTAGGTTACAAGCTCTTACTTTGAAGTTTGTGCAATATGTTATGGATTCAAAACATAGCATGGCTAAACATCTAAGGACGATGTCTGCATTGATCCATGACCTAAAGGCTGTTGGTAATAATCTCTCTAATGAACAGTTGGTTACAGCAGTGATACTCACTATCTGAACCTACTTAGGGGAAAATGAAGCTTATTTTGCAACATAGTGAGAATATCAAGACATTTATTGATATTTCTCATCATCTTGAGCTTAAGGCGAAACGCATGGGAGTGCACCAAAACACCCTATTTGTCGCCCAATCTAGGCAGCGGAAGGCAATCAAGCCTAAATGCAAAAGACAAGGGAGGAATGCCAAATGAGTTAGTAATCTTGGGCCTAAAGAAGGCAAGATAGCAAAGTACCAAAAGGGCAAGCGTGCTAGAAAGGACAAGGCAAAGTTCAAGTGCTATGACTGTGGTAAGAAGGATCACTTTATGAGTGCATTGAGCTGAAGAGGGTTTCCATTCTCAACAACTCTGTTATTACTTATGTTTGCACACATGTTTTTGTTGCTCATACTATTCCTGGGTGGATTATAGATTCAAGAGCAACCAAACATATAGCCAGAGATAGAGTTTGGTATATCAATTACAAAAAGATACCAATAGGCAGACTAAACAATATTTTGGGTAACGGAACTCAAGAAGAAATCATAGGAGTTGGAACCTACTAGCTCAAGGGCTTTGTGGCAAAGGTTGAGAATCAGAAAGAAAGGATCCTAAAGGTTTTTTGAGTTGATAGGGGTCGTGAATATTTGTCTAAACAGTTTCAAGGACTGTGTGTGGAAAAAGGGATACTCAGGCAATTGACGATTCTTAGTACTCCACAACAAAATAGTGTTGCAGAGAGAAGGAATCATATTCTATTAGAGATGGTTAGATTGATGATGGCACAAGCTAACCTTCCAATTTCATTTTGGGGGGCTTGCATTGTTGATTGTTGCCTACATCCTTAATCGTGTGCCTTCTAAGTTCCCACAACACCATATGAGTTATGGAATGGTGCAAAACCCAATTTGGAGAACTTGCAGCCTTGGGGTTGTACAAGTTTTGTTCATAGTACTTCCCATAAGTATAGGAAATTGGGCCCTAGAGCAAGTAAGAAAATCTTTATAAGATATTCAGAAAGCTCAAAGAATTTTGTAATGTATGGTGAGCAGACTAATAGTGGAATGATTGAGATAGAGTCTCACAATGTCAACTTCATTGAAGATGATTTTCCAAGCATCAGTGAATCAAAAAAAAAAAATCTTTAGCTTTATGAGTTGTAAGAACTTGAAGGTGTCGTACCATCTTTGGACGAGGGTGGTGAATCACAACTTCATCCTGAAATCGCAAAAGATAGTGGGAATGACTTGGCTCCTAGTGGGAATAAATCACTAGATAGTAACACACAATGATCCAAAGTACGTAGAAGTGAACGTGGAACTATTCCCCATCATCATTTTGAGATTGAGAGGGAATCTCTCATATGTGCTTCATTGGATTTCATCGTGGGACATTGGATTTCATATGAAAGATTCTTCCTTCGTGGGACATCAGATTTCATCGCTATCACTGGCCCAGTCAGCATCATAATAACCTCTTAATCTTAAATCTCCACCCTAATACAAAGAATGAGATCCAATGTCCTGCGAAGGCATCAAAAAATCCTCTTAACTGCTTGCCAATTAACAAGTCTTAGATTATTTTGATAACAATCAACCATACCAACTGTAAAATAAATGTCTAGTCAAGTACACAACATAGCATACATCAGACTTCCAATTGCACTTGCATAGGGAACTCTTGTCATTTCTCTCTTTTCCTTTTTTGATTTAGGGCAATCATCAAGGCTTAATGTATGTCCCTTCTCAATTGGAGTGTCTATGGGTTTGGAATTATGCATATGGAGTTGCTCTAAGATCATCTTATGTAAGTTTCTTGAGATAAACCAAGAAGCTTCTTTGAGTGATCCTTCAAGATCATAACTTTGAGCACATAATTAGCCTCTCCCATGTCCATTTCAAAAATTTAAGGAAAACCACCTTTTGGTAGTGACAATCATCTGTGTATCATTTCCAGCCAACAAAATGTCATCCAAATACAAAGATAGGATAAGCAAACTCTTTCCTGATTGTTTGACATACACACAATGGTCATCTTCCATCATTTCAAAATAATAGCCTTATAAAATTTGAAATACCATTGTCTAGACGCTTGCTTTAGGCCATAAATGGAATGCTTAAGGTGGTATACTTTGCGCCCATGTTGCTTCACATCAAAGCCAATAGGTTGATCCATATAGATATAAAGATTGTATTTCTCAATGGAGAACTAGACAAAAAGATCTATATGGATCAACCTATTGGCTTTGAGGTCACGGAACAAGGGTGCAAAGTGTGCCACCTTAAGCGTTCCATTTATGGCCTAAAGCAAGATTCTAGACAATGGTCTTGATATTCTCACTATGTGTCAGAACAAGCTTCATTTGCCCCAAAGTAAGTTCTGGTAGTGAACGTATCACTGTTATAACCTACTGTTCATCAAAGATTATTGCTAGCAGCCTTTAGGTTATGTATCAATACATACATCATCCTTAGATGTTCAACCATGCAATGTTTTGAATCCATCACATATTGCTCAAACTTTAAAGTAAGAGCTCGTAACCTAGTTGTTGAAGTCCCTCCATAGGCAATTTTTAGCTGGTTCCACATCTCTTGGGCATTTGGGTGGTCTTTAAAGTTTAAACTCCCTAATAAGATCATTGTGCATGCTACTCAACATAATGAAGTGTGCACATCGATCTTTCCCAACCCAAGACTTATAGGCCTCTAAGTCACGGTGATGTTGGCCAGTATTCCCATTTCCAAGTTGCATCATCACATTGGTTAGGGTTTCAAGGGCCTCTTGTTCATTAAGAAGATATTGAATTTTTCTATGCCACATATCATAGTTGGTTCAATCTAGTTTGCCTTCCTTAGTTAGATCAGCAACTACATTCTTAGTGGCAATGTTCACTACATTCATTACATAAATTGACATTAGCACACACATTTAAAAAAAAATATATATATATATATTTCCAAAAATCCAACTAGAGCATGATATTCCTTTCTGCATAATGAGATCAAAAATTTGCTAAGCTCATAATCATCTTGCACTATGTAAATTAGAATAACACATCTAATTGATTTTAAATAAAATTTTGTGAGGAATAAAACATCTCATCATCCACATATCAAATCATACATATAACATGTGTCCATACATCTTTGTGCACAACACATTGTGCATGGCTCCACGTCAAGCCCTATTGGTAATTCGATACAACATACTAGGACAAAATTTGAGACTTATTGGTAACCATGAAACATATCCCCTTACATGGCTTCCAAAATTAAATTACATAGCCTTAAAATTACATTGCCAAAAACAATGACCCAAAGATACATTGCCCAAAACCACTAGCCTAAAAGTTACATTACATTTCTAAGAACTCTACTACAAAGATTCTATTTGTAATTTAAAATTGGGGATGCCATATTACCAAATAATTTCAAGAATTGTCTTATCCACCCACAACAGTAATAAATAAAAATATACATGTTGCATAACAAATTACTGATACAATCTCTATTCAAATTCTCTATAAAACAAACATGCATCAAATAGAATATATGGTGGCTTTTGGATAGAGATATGCCACAATCTCTAACTATAGAGATGAGCCAAAGAGCCTCAGAAACACTAGCACACATATTCATTACATAATGCATTACATTCATGCATTCATATAATATCAATTTAATCATATCACATTCACAATATGTTAAAAAGACATCATAAAATAATTGAAAGATTAAATTTCATGTATGATTATACAAAAAATTAAAAAACTAATTTCACAATTCTCTCATATTTTCACAATTTTATTTTAACATCACAGTTAAAAAAAATGCCAGCACAATAACATACATACATATATATATATATATATATACTTTTTGATAAACACCACAATTAAATATATGTCACACTAGAAAAATTGAGGTCAAGTAAACAAGAACATCTATAATATTACTATAAATTAAAATAAGAGCCACTGTTGCTGTGCATGTTATAACATTGAATTATCATTTAACCTTTCAATATATGCCCCCTCAAAAAAAAAAAAAAAAAACCTTTCAATATATGTGTTATAACTCATTGCTATTACGTAAGCAATATTACAAACCCCACAGCCACTCAACGCGTGGCTTATTACTTAAGCAATTAGTTGTGTTTATGTGTAACTAATACACGTGGGGCTCTTTTTTAATTTATAGATAATCACTCACGCACTAAGCGAGTGGGACACACACAATACAAAAGTGTTTGGCTAAAACACGCATACTACAAACCAGTTTTACATGCGTGTATTTCTTTTTATTGTTCATCGACTTCAACCCTATGCATCAATTTTTCCAGATCTTATCAAATACAAAGGCCAAAACTTTCTCGTTTTAAGTCTAAATTAAACCTGTAAACTGTCGTTTTAAAGCTTATGGTATGTACTTTGAAATCATAATATATATATATATATATATATATTTGATATTAAACAAGATTGGATGGGTCAGGATAAGCCTGTAATTTTTAGATTACATGTAAACATCCAAAATTACAGTTTTTTATTTCTTTCTACATGCCATGACATGCCTTTAAAATACAGATCTGAAAATTAAAAAATTTACTAAAACATTTAATTTTAGCAAGCATATAGAATTATATATTTCAGAGATCATGGCATCATTCAAGAGTGAAAAGTAACAAGCATAAAACGGCTCTCATATCAATGTTAAAAGAAAATACTATGGACCATATAGACACATACCTTTGGTGGAACAGATCACCAAATTGTCAGATTTTGATCTTTGCTTGCTTTACTAACTCCTCCTCACAATCTCTTATCTTTTGTGGAACACCTCTATGGTGTCTCCGTAGAGATGACTTATTTTAAAAGAGCACTGAAAAACTATACGTATATTTACTTACTATAACTTATTATTTGATAACTTATTATCTGACTGTTGTAGAAGTACTTTAAATACTCATAGAGATTCATCTCTATAAGATAATCTTGACAACTCATATTAATATCAGTTAGTTTAAATTTAAACTTAATTATTAGATACTTATTAGATAAACCATGGGCCATGGTTTATGGGTTAGGTAAAAACCAGCCCAATTTCTACAAAATAAAATAAAAAAACAAAAAACAAACTGTTTGTGTCAAATTCAGATTCAAAGCCTTATATATTAGTCTAATGTTTCTTACCATTGTGTCAGTTCTTGCTAGTGAAACTTTTTGTTCATAGATTTGCACTCATTTATTGTACAAGACAGTTATTCTTAAATTCGTCTCCATGAAAAGGTTACCCATTATCTCTGTGTTATTCTGTTTCAGGGAGCATCTAAAAATCCCAATCTCATGGAGTGGGATAAACTATGGACCGTAAATAAAAAGATCATTGATCCTGTGTGACCCAGGCACACTGCTGTCATTGAGGAAGGACGTGTGCTGCTTACTTGATGAGGAGATAACCTTGATGGATTGGGATAAAGCTAATAGAGAAGGACCAAGATGGAAACATCACCCAACTGAGTGGGATATTGCATCTTGAAGGATCTGTGAAGACCACAAAGTTGAAGCTTACTCGGCTCCCTGAAACAAGTGAGCCAGTTAACCTCACACTGGTGGATTTTGACTATTTGATTACAAAGAAAAAGGTAGGTGCTAGTGAACCGATAACATTAACTTTTTGACTCCTGCTATCAAGAATTGTAAATTTCATGTACTGCTTAATTCTAGAGTATCACTACATTGCTTTATTTTCCATGGAATGTTGACCGATAGGATGAAAAAGTTCTGTTAATAACCGGATGGATCACTGCGTTGTTGATATTCTCATCCTGAAAAGATCTTGCACTTAAGAGATTTCTTGGTTATAATCTGCTGATGTGAACATTGTCAAAGTATATGACATATTTGTATCCAAAGTTTTGAAAAGCTTATCATGAATGCTTTCATTTATCAACTTGTGAATCTATTTGACTGGAACATAATTATGCACGTGGCAAAAATGATTGGCTTGTTCTTTTATGATCAGGTTGTAAATATGGGTAACATGTATCTTGAGCGGAAGTGCATTGTAAATCATGAACTAGTTTATAAGTAGTTACTCCACACATGCACATCGCATTTCCTAGAAATTAGAGACGGATATGTGCGGTTTCCAAACAGTTTCAGACATTTGAAATGGCTGGCCATGTCAAAAGGTGTATTGATTTTCAGATGGAAATGTATTCCACATTTTAGTCTGTAACTTGTGATTGCAGCTTTGTATTAATTTGCAGCTTCAGGAAGGAGAGGATTTACTTGATGTGCTTAACCTGTGTACGAAAAAGGAGACTGCAGCCATGGCCCATAGGGGATTCAAACATGCGGAATTTGCAGCTAGAGAGGAAAGGATACTTCAGAT